>NW_007726726.1:516756-517936 GCF_000696425.1 Galeopterus variegatus
CTATTAGCACTCCTCCCCAAAAGCGATCAGGAAACATACCCTTCTCTATTACATCCTGTAAGCCCCGTTGTGTGGGACACCACTACACCCTCCTCTGCACATTGTGTTCCTATTGCAATAAAACTAAAAGATCCCTCCGAGTATATAAATCAATCTCAGTACCCACTCAGCACCACAGCACTTCACAGACTCCAATCCATTGTCGAGGACCTTCTCAAAAAGGGATACCTTCGCCACACCTACTCACCATTCAACACCCCCATCCTGGCAGTAAAACAACCAAATGGGTCGGGCCAGCCTGTGGCTCACTTGGGAGAGTGCAGTGCTGATAACACCAAGGCCACGGGTTCGGATCCCATATAGGGATGGCCGGTTTGCTCACTGGGGTGAGCGTGGTGCTGACAACACCAAGTCAAGGGTTAAGATCCCCTTACCGGTCATATTTAAAAAAAAAAAAAAAAAACCAAATGGGTCTTAGCGACTAGTCCAAGACCTCTGCTTAATTAATGCTGCTGTTATTCCCATTCATCNCTTCTTTTCCTCTGTCGCCATCTTTTGTCCAGCCATTTTCTAGCCCCACCTTACTGCCATCCTGTTCCCTGCCGACTCCCATTTCACCTGCCCTGGCACCTTCCTTTAGTCCCCCTGTGACTCGTTCCCGGGGACTCCTCCCTTCCTCTACCATGGCTCCTGTCCACGAAGTAGCTGGTGCTGAGGGGGTCGTAAGGGTACATGTTCCCTTTTCATTAGCCGATCTCGCCCAGCTAGAAAGGAGATTAGGGTCCTTCACCACCAACCCCTCTACTTACATTAAAGAATTCCAATGGGTCCTTCAGGCATACAGTCTCACACATCATGACATCTATATGCTCCTGGCCAACACCCTCCTTCCCAAAGAACGCGATCACGTTTAGGGTGCGGCTCGAAGTCATGCAGATGAAGTCCACCGCACAAACCCTGCCCTCCCCATTGGCCCCCAGGCAGTTCCCGAACAGGATCCACATTGGGATTACAACATGCCACAGGGAATTCAGGCCAGAGATCACTTTAGTTCTTGCCCCCTGGCCAGTCTTAAAAAGGCCGCTCGCAAAGTTGTTAATTTCCAAAAAGTCCAGGATATTCTCCAAAAAAAGGAAGAAACCCCATCCAAGTTCCTTAATCACCTAACTCAGGCTCTCCA
>NW_007726726.1:518822-519628 GCF_000696425.1 Galeopterus variegatus
TTCCCAAAACCCCGCCAGGCTCTGGTCGTGGCTCCTGCTTTACACCTGCCTGACCTCACCAAACCCTTCTCCCTTTACATACATGAAAGGGACGGACAAGCCCTGGGTGTGCTAGGACAAACATATGGCCCTTCCGTCGCCCCAGTGGCATACTTGTCCAAACAACTAGATCCTACTGTCAGGGGCTGGGCTCCCTGTCTTCATGCCCTGGCTGCTGGGCATCTACTACAGAAAGAGGCTCACAAATTAACATTTGGTGCACCCTTAACCATACTCTCGCCTCACCATCTAAAGGACCTCCTCACCTACAAGGCTCTACACTCCCTTCCCCATCTAGGCCATTAGGCTTGCTGTCCTCCTTCCTAGAAAATCCTGATAATTACCTTTCTCCCATGTTCGCCTCTAAATCCTGCTACTCTTCTCCCTATTCCCTATCCGCTCAACACCCCGGTCCATGACTGTCTGGAAGCCCTTCAAAATTTCATTCCTTGGGCTGGCCCGGTGGCACACTTGGTAGAGTGCGACGCTTGGGAGCACGGTGGCGCTCCCGCCAAGGGTTCGGATCCCATATAGAGACCAGTCCGCTCACTGGTTGAGCGCGGTGCGGGCATGACACCGAGGATTGCAATCCCGTTGCGGGTCGCAGTGCAGGCGCGACACTGAGGGTTGCGATCCCGTTACCGGTCACGATAAAAGACAAAAAGGAAAAAAAATTTTCATTCCTTGTCACTCCTCCATTTCTGAAGGCCCTCTGCCTGAGGCTGATTACACCTGGCTCACGGATGGGTCCTCGTTCAGGAGTGGGT
>NW_007726726.1:519640-522717 GCF_000696425.1 Galeopterus variegatus
AGGCCTTCCCCACCACTAACAAGAAAGCCACCACTGTGGCTTCCATACTCCTCTCCCAGATTATCCCAAGGTTTGGAATGCCCTCTTCCATACAAACAGACAATGGCCCAGAGTTCACTGCTCAAATAATACAAAATTTATCTCAAGTGCTCTCCCTCCCTTGGCATCTACACTGTCCTTACCAGCCCCAGGCCTCAGGAAAATTTGAACGCGCCAACAGGGCTCTAAAAGACATCCTTAGTAAACTATCTCTGGAACTTCACCTTGACTGGACCTGCCTTTTACCCCTAGCCTTGTTTAGATTCAGGATCCTCCCAAAGAAACCTTCAAACCTCTCCCCTTTCGAAATTATGTATGGGAGGTCCCCTTTACCTCCAGGGATCATCCCTAAACAAGGAACCATCCCCTCCAACCTAGCTATCCCGTTACTCTCCCATCTTCGAGCTGAACTCTGGAAACACCAGGATTGGCTATTTCCTAATCCTGCCTCCTCCCAAAACACCTCCACAGTATAAACCAAAGATTATTGTCACTGGTGGCGGGAAACTTATGGGGGATGCCCATACTGGTCGTGTTGGATTCATGATCCGCAGGTGCCGCAATATATCAACCAAATCTTTTGGCGAGTTGGGAACTGGCGGGACGAGTACACATTTCAATTATTCATTCATGACCCCTGGGACCCCAGGTGGGCTGGGATAGTTATTGGATCTTTCTACTGCAGCGTCGGGGTCGGCTCTCTCCCCTGCGGACAATTTGAAATCTCCCGCACGTATGTCTTCAGAAAAGATCCCGTTTCCTTATCTGCTGTACATACTCACATTTCTCAGCAAGAAGAAACCCTTTCTTCAAAGATAAACACCGCCAACCAGCGCTCTCCTGTCTATACCTGGCAACAAATTATTTCTGAAACTGTTATCTTCCTTAACCAGACTTTCTTCAACTCCACCCCTCCTAACAATTGCTTCCCTTGCGCATCTTTGCTATGCCCACTTCTGGCTGCTGTCCCTGTAAACATTACCTCACTCCCTTCCAATTCTTCCTCTACACCCTTCAGCCTTCCCGATGTTCCTCTATGGGACCTTGATAACACCCCCAACCACACTCTAGTGTCCTATCACTGTTTTCTGGGGTCATCCACCCCTTCACCCTATTCTTCATTCCTCGAGCCATCTTTCTCCCAGTCCTAGTGGGAATGTCCTTAACGACATCAATTGTTGCAACCGGCCTGTCGGGCGGGGCCTTAGGACATACTTTATGGGCGGTACAAGATGTTAAAAACAAACTACAAAAGGCCCTCACCTCCACGGCTGAATCTCTATCTGCCTTACGAAGACAAATCACCTCCCTAGCTAAAGTTACCCTACAGAACTGCCGCGCATTAGACCTTCTCACATAGAACAAAAGTGTACATGAGAAGAGAAAGAAACTAAATCTTACTCCCACAAAAAACCATAATGACAGTGTAATAATGCCCTTGCTCTATTTCTGCTTTTAGTAATTTCAGTCTTCTCTCTTCTTTTCTTTGTCAATCTAGATAAAGGCTTGCAAATTTTGTTGATCTTTTTAAAGAATCGGCTTTTGGTTTTGTTGATTTTCTCTATTGTTTTTTAATTCCCTATTTCATATATTTCTGTTGTGATCTTTGTTATTTCCTACTTATATTTGCTTTTGGTTTAGTTTGTTCTTCTTTTTCTATTTTCTTAAGGTAGAGGTCTACATTACTGATTTCAGATTTTTCTTAATTTTAATATAGGTGTTTACAAGTATAAATTTTCCTCTAAGCACTGCATGAGACCTGCATCCTATAAATTTTGATAGTTGCGCTTTGATTTTTATTTCAAAGTACTTCCTAATTTCCTTGTGATTTTTCTTTTTACCCATTGTTTATTTAGGAGAGTGTTGTTTAATTTCCACACATTTGTGAATTTTCTAAATTTCTTTCTGTTATTGTGGTAAGAGAACATATTTTCTATGATCTTAGTCCTTTTAAATGTATTGACTTGTTTTATGGCCAAACATTTTTTTTTTTAATGAAATAAAAAAGAAGCCCAAGAGGAAGCCCTTGCCCCTTCCACCTTGTGAAAACACAACATAAAAACACCATCTGTGAAGCAGGAAACAGGCCCTCACCAGACACCAGATCTGTTGGCACCTTAATCCTGGACTTCCCAGCCTCCAGAATTGTGAGAAATAAATTTCCATTGTTTATAAAAAGGAAAAAAAAAAGTTTTTACTTTCAAAATGGTTATAATCCAGTGGAAAATAGACAGATATAAATACAACACAGTGATTACAGTAATGTAGCTTTGCACAAGGTGCTGCTGTAGGATAAGATATATAACTTTGCCTAGAGGTTGGGGAAAGGTGATTGATCAGGAAGACTTAAGAGAGAAGATGATGCTTTGCTGACTCTTGAAAGAGAATTAAGAATTGCCAGATAGACAGATTTTATTTATTTAGTAACTGTTGCTTGACAGTTATGCCTGAAAACAGAGTGTAGGGACCCCATGGGTGCCTGAACAGGGACACACCCTGGCAATATGGCGCCCTTCCTGGTTCTTCTCCACAGTGAACAAGAACGGTGGCACCAACACCCAAGCCCACCCGCGCCAAACCTCAGCCAGTCACAGGTCAAGGCTCACCTCCTGCCCAGCCCCGTCCAATCAGCTACCGCCCCGTCCACTCTCTCTCCCGCCCCAGAGCACAGCACCCTATAAATGTACGTGCAGTCCTTGAATAAAGCGGAACTTCTCTGGCGAACTGTTAGCCTGGGTATTGCGTGCTTCCTTCGTCCGTACGTCCCTTCACAGAGTATCACCATATTGTTGACTTAACTCTTTGGAAGTCATTTTAGAATTGGTTTGAATATGAGGAAACAGAAACACTCATTCTCTCCTCAAATCATGACATTCCTGAGTAACCTTAAATGATTGGTGGTAGGTAAGCAGTCTTTGGGACTGATGTTTAAGCAAACCAATTGCCATTCTAGAATACACCGCGTAATCATCAATGATATTTTAACAAGAACAATTTGCTTCAGCTTTTCCAGAAGTTTATTGCTGTTTTAAATTACT
>NW_007726726.1:522727-546932 GCF_000696425.1 Galeopterus variegatus
ATTTTCTATGATCTTAGTCTTTTTAAATGTATTGACTTGTTTTATGGCCAAACATTTTTTAAAAAATGAAATAAAATAAAAGAAGCCCAAGAGGAAGCCCTTGCCCCTTCCACCTTGTGAAAACACAACATAAAGACATCATCTGTGAAGCAGGAAACAGGCCCTCACCAGACACCAGATCTGTTGGCACCTTAATCCTGGACTTCCCAGCCTCCAGAATTGTGAGAAATAAATTTCCATTGTTTATAAAAAGGAAAAAAAAAGTTTTTACTCTCAAAATGGTTATAATCCAGTGGAAAATAGACAGATATAAATACAACACAGTGATTACAGTAATGTAGCTTTGCACAAAGTGCTGCTATAGGGTAAGATATATAACTTTGCCTAGAGGTTGGGGAAAGGTGATTGATCAGGAAGACTTAAGAGAGAAGATGATGCTTTGCTGACTCTTGAAAAAGAATTAAGAATTGCCAGATAGACAGATTTTATTTATTTAGTAACTGTTGCTTGACAGTTATGCCTGAAAACAGAGTGTAGGGACCCCATGGGTGCCTGAACAGGGACACACCCTGGCAATATGGCGCCCTTCCTGGTTCTTCTCCACAGTGAACAAGAACGGTGGCACCAACACCCAAGCCCACCCGCGCCAAACCTCAGCCAGTCACAGGTCAAGGCTCACCTCCTGCCCAGCCCCGTCGAATCAGTTACCGCCCCATCCACTCTCTCTCCCGCCCCGGAGCACAGCACCCTATAAATGTACGTGCAGTCCTTGAATAAAGCAGAACTTCTCTGGTGAACTGTTAGCCCGGGTCTCGCGTGCTTCCTTCATCTGTGCGCCCCTTCAGGGGACTGCAGGTTGTGTTTTTATTCCATGTGTGCAGTGTTTCTCTTCTTTGAGAAGTTTCAAGACCTGCTCTTGTTCTGGGGTGGGCTTGTCACTTATCCTCGTCTGGCCTCCTTGGGTCTTTCCACGTCCAGTGCTCACGTCTTTCTTCCCTCCTGGGAAGTCCTCAGGCAGCATCACCTGAGGCCACCTCCTCACCATCCCCTCCAATCTCCCCTCCTGGCTCCCTCACCAACTCTCTCTTTTTTTGCCTATGCCAAGCGTCTGCTCCACGTCATCCTGCCTTCAACCCTGTGGCCACCTCCTCGGGTCTGGCTTGAGGTTCCCTCATTCACTCCTGAGCAGGGACTCATCCACCATGCAGCCCATCTGTGAAGTTTTTATTTCTGTGATCGCACTTTCCATGTTGAGGTGGTTCCCTGTTCTTTTGGCATTGCTGCCTGTTCTTGTGTCTTTGATGTCTTCCCTCATTGTCTCCTTGGGAACCTCACACGTGGCTGTTTCAGGCCCCTTGTGCTTTGTTCCTCGTTAGTCCGTGTGCTTCCTCCTGTCGTGGCTGTCTCTGATGTCGGGATACAGCTGGTCATTCTTTTCCGCACCTGCTCTGGGTGGGAGGGTCCCAGGTGAAGGGTTTCAAGGATTGTCTCTGACCCACCCAAGATGTGCACCAGCTCTGAACTGGGTCTTCAAATGAGCGTCTTGGTCTGAGATGTTCGCACACCGTGGAAGGCTCCAACCTGGACGCTGCCCCTGGGAGGAGCAAGGCCGATGGTCTGTTCTCAGGCTGGCAACTCTTTCTGCTCCACCCCAGCCCTGCCCCTCACTCTCCAAGGTCCTCTGCCTTGGCAGTGTCCACCTGAGGAGTGGGGTTCAGGCTTCACCACTTGCAGGGATGCAGACCAGGAAGACCAGGGTGAGAACACTCACTGCAAAAACTGAGCCCCCACCGGCCACTGGGTCTAGCCGGCATCTTCCTGCCTCTTTACTAGGACTGGGAAGGTACCTGACCCAAACGTTCTGTGACTCCCCTTAGGTCATGAGAGTACTTGGTACTTTCTACTTTCACCTTTGAGCCTTAGGTGCAATTTCTGGGCAACGGAAAAATCCCATTCAGAATCATGTAATCCCTGGATTCACCTAATAGTTTCCATTTAAGTTCATCCATGACTAAGCACTTTTCATACACTAGTATTAATGTTATTTTTAATGGTGCCCACCTTGCCCTTGTAACAGGTGCTGTGCAAGCACTTCACGCGGTGTCTCCACTAACCCTCCTAACAGCCCCATGTAGTATTGTTCTCTCCATTCTCCAATGAGCAGACAGAAACTCAGAGACATCAAGCCACTCACTCATAACACCCAGCTAATAAGTGGTCAAGCCAGCTGGGAGCCCAAGCCAACCACGGCAGTGTGGGAGTCGTGACTCCATGCCATGCCACCTCCCTGCTGATGACAGGGACCCGCTGGCCCTCACCTCAGGGCAGGCCTGCAGCCCAGGGCTCCTCAGCACAGAAGAGTCCCTGCAGCAGCCAACAGCCCGGCACAGCCCAGGCGCCACCCCTCTATTCCAGAGCTTGCTGAATGTCCAGGGAAGCTTCAAAAGAAAACCCTCTGAATATCTGAGCCAGCCCCAGAGCCCAGAGGCGGGGGAGCTGTTTGTGCTCATGTTTGTTCTAGTTCCCTGGAACATCCTGATGTATTTGCATATAACCTGTGCACACCCTCTCTTATACTGCAAATCATCTCTAGAGAACTTATAACCTAATACAATGTAAATACTAAGTAAATAGGTGGTATACTATATTGTTTTTTATTTGCATTATTTTTATTGTATTGTTATTTTTCTGAATATTTTTGATCTGTGGTTGGTTGAATCCTTGGATATGGAAACCATGGATACGGAGGGCCACGTGTATACCTAGGGATTGGTACTATCTGTGGTGTCTGGCACCCACTGGGGTTTTGAGGAGGTATCCCCCATGGATAAGGGGTATGTGAGTATGGAGGCTTCCTCAGGCCAAATCTAGTGTGATTTAACAATTCCCCCCTTTTGGTCAGCCTCTCAATTTTGAGAGATTAACCAAAACTTTAGACATTGATGCCCCTTTCTGTCCCCGTTGTGAATGGACTTATTTGGTCACAGTGTGGAATTCAGACGTCACAATGTCACATCAGTCAAATAACAATGTTCTTGCTGATCTAGTCAAAGTGACCATTCAATGCTCGATGGATGGACTGAGTGGGGAAGATCTGCCCTCAAGGTGGACAGGCACCATCCCTCAGCTGGGGGACTGGACAGAACACAAAAGAAGAGAAAAGAATTTCCCCAATGCCCTCACCTGTCCAATGCCAAAGGATGGACATGGAGACATGAGGTAGAGCAAAGGGAGACTTTAATGGTGGTCTTGCAAGATTGGGTGTCTTTTAGGCAGGCACACCAGAAACGGTGACATCGAGCCATTAATTCCCTAGTGCACAAGTCCCTCCCCCAGCTCCTCATTGGCTGAGTACTATGGGGTGTGTTGAAGTGAGCAAGACTGAAGCCATGTTGGGACCTACAGCTGCCTGGGCTGCAGAGGGGGGGAGGATTTTTAAAAGAACAGTTTTTTTCTCTCCACTCTTGCTTTCTATCCCCTGACTTTCTTATCTCGCTCAGTAAGTAGGACAACAAGGCTGAGAAGCTAATTAGTACTTTGCAAAGCTAACAGTTCTTTTCTTTGAGACTTGTAGAGTTTTGAGAAATGATCAAGGCCAAATGACTGGAAGCTGACCTTTGGCACTAGCCAAGTATACCGGCGCAAATCAAATTCTTGCAGGGTCCTGAGATAACAGCGAAGATGAGAACAGAAACCAGATGAGGCCTTGGCAAGACCTTGTACCTGACTCACACAGACCCCTCATAACTCACATCTCCTGCTCTCCTGCTTTTCACCTCCCACATTCCATACCCTCACCCTTCCTTTAAAAACCCCTCAGTAAATGTAAATCTTTGAGATGGGGCAGCCTGCCATCTCCTTCAGCTGAATACATCTGCTTTTCTAACACTAACCATTTGACTTCTGAGGTTTTTTTCTTTCCTTTCCAAAGGGGCAGGCAGCCAGACCTGAGTCCGGTAACAGGTGTACAATCTTCCCAAACATCTCCTAAGTTTCATTATTTCCTTAAAAGGTATTTATTGTCCACTTCCTGCTGACAGAAAGGGATGGGCTCAAGACCAGCCTGTGAAAAAAGCCCGCCAAAAAGTCCTGAGCAGGGAGAAGAACGAGGAAGTAAAAAGAACAAGGTGTCCAGCCACTATGTTGAGAAGTCACCCTCGGGAAAGTGCACTTTCAGAGGTTATCACACCACAGGTTAGTCAAGCAACCCTCATTAAGCTATTCTTGAAAATGAATCACTTAAGCTATTTTCCCACATGCGCTCTCTCCTGAAGCCAGGATGCACCGTCCTCCTCTGGCCCTTGGACATCAGAGCTGCTCCCCACCCTTAGGACCCCACAACTTACACCAGTTCCCCCGCCCCAGCCCTACCTGGCTCTTAGGCCTCTGGCCTCAGACTGAGATTGTAGCAGTGGCTTCCCTGGTTCTGAGGCTTCGGACTTGCCCTGCCTGCGCTGTGGGCACCGCAGAGCCTGTAGCAGGCAGACGCCTGTCTGGCCTCTGAGCCTCTGGACAGTGGGACCAGTCCCCCGAAGCCCCTGTCGTCATCCATCCCTCTGTCCGTCTGTCTGCTACTGGACTGTCTCTGGTTTTGTAGATGGGCTCTGACCCTGTGACCTCACAGGAGTGTCAGGACATATGACTGTTGGGAAAATAGAATAATTTAATCAGGCCCTCCCTCCACCTTAGGTCCGGTTGTGGGTGGTGCGGTGCATTCTTTGAAAACGAGTTGTGGGGGGGGGGTGGAGTTAGTGCGCATGAGCAGCGTGGCCACCTGACTGGCGTTTTCTGCCTCAGGAATCCACCCCTAGCAGCCATGCTCTCAAACCTAGGGCTCCAAGGACCTTTTTGCCGGTTACCTAGCTCATAGTCCTGCGTGTGAAGGGTTTGTGACCCAGTCCGGACAACAGGCTTGAGGGGTCTGTGAGCTCCAGACCCAGCTCTAGCTCTACAATTGGCATAGTCGGCAGGATTACAGGCAGGTAAAAGAGCTCGACAATTGGCATAGTTGTAGCAGGATTCTGAGCAGGTACAGGAGCCACAAGCCCTTTGAAGAAGGAGGAAATGTGGCTACTTTTGAATATGCTGTGCCCTATGGCCACCTTCCTTTTGAATGGGATCTGGCTGTTGCTCACTGTACTGCAAGGCAGCACAGACCACAGCACTGCACTATGCACTAGGGCAGATAAACTGTTTGCTAAAGACACTAGCTTGGCGGTGAGGCAGCCAGATGCTAATAACAAGGACAATGGAAAAAAATGCCCTAAAGGCATTTGAGAAGTCTGGAAGGGTGTCGCACCCATCACAGGCCCTGAGGCCTAGAAGGGCTGAGTTGTCCCAAAGGACAGACCTGGGATGCAGTTGCCCTTGGGAACCTGTTCCCTGCATCCCAGCTGCTCTGGCTGGAGCAGCCCTGCCTCAAACGGCCCCCGCAAGTGCGGCTCATAGGAGGGAGATGCAAGCGACTCTGAAAGGGACCGAGAGAGCAGCCCTGGTCGTCCGTCCGCGTCATCTGACCCCACAGACCTATGCCCTTCGAGGTCTTCGGGGTATTCTATGGTCCTGAGCTTGCAGAAAACTCAGAGCAATGCAAACGATTCTTGACCAAGCACTGTGTCCCGTGAAACTCAATCGATCTTTGCCAAGCAGACTGTGTGGCCAGTTGGGCGATCCACGCCTGACCCCCAACATGGCCACCTGGCCCACGCCCACGGGCTGGGGCGCTGCTGCCCGGCTCCAAGATGGCTGCACCCTGTGCAGACGCTCCGCCCCCTTCAGGCTCTGACCCGGACGCGATCTCCCAAGGAGGAAGTTGATGGGTGGGATGCTGCCAGCGATTGAAAAGTTGGCGGGAGGCGGAGGCGAGGCCAGCAGGTCTCTGGTCTTCTGTGCCATTGTTTCCCCTGTGAGCGTGATCAGAGTGCAGGGTAGAGCCCGAGCGAAACCTCTGGCGCCACCGTTTGCTCATAGGCCCGCAGAGGCGTGCGCGCGGCCCCCCCGAGGGCTCAGTCTGGGGACGGGGACGGCCCGGTGAGGTTTGAAGGAGACACATGACGCTCTGAGACGGGGCCCTGGACGTGGCACCCGGAAGGCCTGTCGGAGGCCGTGGTGGCCCCCGGGACGGGACCTGGGCCCGGAGAGGAGGCCGGCGGGAACCGGCCAGCCTGGGGACAGCTGCCCTGGGGGGGCTCCTCGGTGCCGCGCATGGGACCCTGGACGCGCTGTGTCTGTGGAGGTCTGCCAAGTGACTCCGGGGCCTCCAAGAGCCGGCACCGGGCAGGCGGGTCGCCCAGGAAGGGGAACAGGGAGCACGCAGGGACCTGGGGCTGAGTCCCGCACAGACAGAGAGAACGGGCTGCAGGGAGGAGCCGGTGGGGCCACGCGGGAGAGGACTTGCAGGAGGAGGGCCGGGTGCGCGATGCTGCCAGGAGGTCTAGAAGGACTTCAGAAAGCCGAGAGCGGCAGCATGCGGGCCATCGAGGGCCACATCAGGTCAGAGGGAAGGGGCCGAGGATGGAAGGGCACAGAACCATGGCCTGAAGGTCTCTGGGCGGTGCCCGTGGGTGGGAGAGACTGGATCATGCCGAAGAGCCGGGGAAGGACTCAGGCAGGGGCCCATGGGGACAGGAGAGAACTGAATCTGAACGGCATCACCCCCTCTCGTAGGCAGGAGACGCGGCCTCCTTGGGCTGCGCCGGTTTGGGGCTCCTTTGGGGGACATTCTCTTCCCTTTGGCTCAGTTGCAGCTTTCCAAATTGGGCATCCTCGGCTTGTGAATTTATTTTAAAGTTTGAGGAGATCTTTTGTTCACAGAAAAGACCGATATGTTCCTTGAGTTTAAATTTATAATTCCACTTATTTGGGTTACAGATTTAAATTGAGTTTTCCTTAAGCTGAACACATAACTCTATTTATACATGTTGTAATTTTGATGTAAAATAAGAACAGCCTTTGTCAGGGAGCCTGTGGTGAGTGCATGGGTTCAGGGTGAAGTCAAAACTCCCCTCAGACACATCAAACTGCAGGCGCAGGTGGAGTCTATTCGTCCCCGTGCAGCATCTGAAACACCTGGCCAGGCCTGCTGCCTTCACAAACGAAACCTTCGCAGATACTGAACGATTCTGCAATTCTAGTAAATTGAACAGTCTGCTGCTCCACCCGCCGGCTCACACCCCTCAAGTTCCAGAACTACCTAAAGATGTTCTGGACAGGCAGTGTCCCTGCAGGGAACACCCTCCATGAGGCTGACAAGTGAGCGTCAGCGCAGGTGAGGAGCCCCGGGCCGTCTGTGCACAAGGGGGTGACGGCACTAGTTTCGCTCTCCTGCCCTGTCCCCACGGCCACCAGACACAGTGCCGAGTCTGCAGCTCCCTCTGCCTCTGTGAGTCCCTGAGTGCTGCTGGCCTCCCTGGAGAGCCCTGTCTGAGGCTCCCCATCTGCTACAGTGCCCTGCAATGCTCTGTGGCAACTGGTCCCTGGGCAGAAACATGAGTGCAGATGCCTGTGTCCCCCACTCTCGGCCAGCCCATCTTGCAAGCCAAACCACTGCCCTAACCTGCAGCCTTGGACTAGTGCTTGGGGGTCCATCACCTGGCCACTCCTCCCTGGACAGCTTGAGCCTCGTCCACAGGCTAGTGAGGACCCCATGGTGCAGACGCAGTGCTGGGGTTCCCTGCCCACCATCTGGGGCAGCAGCCTGTCCTGAAACAAAGTTCACCTGACCACGCCGACCCTGCAGGGGCCTCTGCCCACCCGGCTTGCAAAGGCTGCTCCCCGGGTCACTCCCGCACTCCCTCACCCCAAATGGTTCTTCCCCTCCCTAGGGATTTCAAACCCCACCACCATCTGCAGACCCCATGTACACCTCCCATCCCCACTATGCAGAGGTGGCCAGGTTATCCAGGCCCATCACCCTTGCTGCGAGCCAGCTCCCCCGCTTTTCTGTGGTTGCGAGATCACTGTGCTGTCCCTGCCCAGTCCTCTCCTGACTTGCACCTCTTGCAGACGGTGCTGCTCATGGCCACCACATCCTGCAGGCCCTGAGCCTGCAAGGCACAGTCCTCCCTGCCCCTGAAGCTCTGCTATGGCTCAGTGAGTCTGCAGCAGAGTGCCCAGGGGTCAGGGAGTTCCGGGCAGGTGGGGATCCTGGGCTGGCTGGGGGTAGTCCCTCAGTTTCTGTCCTCCAGCTCTGCCATCCATGGCTCCCCATAGCGCGCTCCCACCTCCTGTGTGCCAGGCAGCAGTCCACCCTCTCTGCCAGGACACCATGGTGGATTCCTACAGGGGCAGGGGTGGTTGCTTGGCAGCCCTGGGGTCACCAGCAGAAATACTGCAGGAGGCATGGGGCACCTTCCCTTACTGACACAGGGACCTGCCCTGCGCTGGGGGTGGACAGTGCAGGCTTTCTCAAGGGGTGTTGGTCTCACTAGAAGGGTCCCCATGGCAGGAGTCACCTGTGTGTGCCAGGCCAGGTGCCAGAATGTTCCATGCCAGCACAGGTGGCAGACCCTGGGTCCCAACTACGTTGGCGAGCTGCCGCACCCATTCCTGAGCTTCAAGAACTCAGAGATACAGACCCTCAGTGACTTTCAGTCCCATGTGGTGGTCGAAAACCTGAGCCAGTGAGTGAGACAGAGCCTCAGCCACACGTGGCTGGTCCCCTTGTGGCAGGATTCACCCCACACTGGGGTGGGCAAGGGGGCGTTGGGCCTTGGCCGTGTGGAGTCCAACACCATGTTGGGATGGCTGTCAGCAAGTGGCCTCTGTGCAGGGGTTCCCAGGTCAGTCTAGGCAGTTCTCTGATCTGGCTGGGTGCTGGGGGGCACCTGACCCTGGAGCAGCAGCCAGGCCACTCAACGCTCTGAGCAAGCCCAGAACCCCAGTGGGGCTGGGGAGCAAACCCTCCAGGCTCTTGGAGGCCGACCTGCACTCACGGCGCATCCCGTGGTCAATGGCAGGTGGGTCTTTGGGACCTGTGGGGAAGTCCTGAGTTCCAGTGAAGCCCTGGGGCTGGGCAGAATATTAAACGTGCTGTCTTAATCTTTCCCAGGTCCTTGGGCAAAAATGCTTGACCTTTACCAGCTCAAAGTAAGTGTGCCCCTGTGGAAGGGACTCTTCTAGAATGAGGGTCTTGTTGCAGTGTTGCCCACAGCAGGTGGCACAGGGTGGGGGGCTGGCCCACTCTCAGCAGCGTGAGGGGCATGACTCACAGTCCTTCCACCTCCGTCACAGGCCTTGGAAAGGCCACACTTGAGACTGCAAACCACCTCCAGCTGAGCAACTGCATATCTATTCTAGAAAATCTGCAACTTTCAGTGGATGCTCTTGAGAGTAGGTTTGGCTTAACCTGCTGCAGGGGTTGGTTTGTCTGTTGCTTCCCCTTAAAGGTTAAAGGTCTACAGGCCGTGAGCAGAGCGTGCTCAGGCAGAGCTGGGGTTTCCACAGAGTAAGGACTGGGGGTTGGCAGGGAGGCAGCTGCTTCTCGTTGGACACTGACCTCCAGCTCCACTCGGGCCTGGGCTATCTGAGGTGCCCTTGTGGGACCGCCATGGCTGAGGCTCCTGGGTGCTACTGCCCAGGGTGGGTTCTGTCATCCATTTCGCCTTGCGTGGGGTGGGACAGAGCTGCGGCTCTGCACAGCTCTCATGAGCAGAAAGGCCTGAGTTCTCAGAAGAGGGGCCTTCCTCCAAGCAGGAATCCCCAGGCGATCGCAGGTGCCCACCCACCACAGAGTTGTTCAGAATAAACCGAGTTTCCAAAGTCGTGCTGCTGCTCACAGAGCTGCTGCCCGTGGTTATACACGAGGCAAGTGAGGTGTGGACAGGAGCCGCCCACCTGTGTTTCCTTGAATTCTGTTCTGTTTTTTGCACTTGTAAGTATAAGAGCTTAAATTATTTTTGTTGAGAAGTACTTTCAAAACTTTCAAAGATTATATAAAAGCCGTCTAGTTTTCTTACGAGCTCTGTTTAATTGGGTGAAGCAGAAGTTCTCTTCCGTATTCTCCCCAGGCCCGTTTGCCTCTGCGGTTTTGTTTGCGGGAACAGGAACAGAATCAGTGTACCCCGCCCCTCCCAGCTGCCGGGGCCTGTGTCCGTGGGCCCAGAGAGGCCAGTTGGAGCTGGTGTCCCAGGGTTTAACAGAGCAGGGCTGTTCGGGATTTACTCTCCTTCCTCCTGATGCAGGGGGCCAGAGCATCCCGCACCATATCAGGGCTGAGCTCTAAGGTCAGCGCATAGGGACTCTTGCAGGCTCAGCTGGGCGTGGACAAGTCGCAATGCCCCCACACACCTGCTCCCTCCCCAGGCCAGACCCAGCCCACCCAGGCTTGCACCAGGAGCTGTTTTCTAGGCCAGCAGCAGGAGCTGCATGTTCTCGCCCAGCAGCCCAATTAGTGGCCTCATTTCAGGGAGGAGACCCCAGTCCCCGGGGACCCACTGCCTGGCATCCGCAAAACAGCAGCCAGACAGCAGGAGGAAAAGTAGCTGTGACCTAGAGCCCCCATAGGGCACAGTTCACCCGCCGGGGCCCTCTGGGGCTGACTCCAGCGGAGCGGGCCGAGCCTAGGAAAGTGAGAAACAAGGGGTCCCCTGTCCTACCAAGAATGGGGCCTCATGGGCTCACCTGAGCAGGTGTGCGTCACGAAGACCCACTTCTGAACCACGAGGGTCCACGTGGCAATGGGTGTGACCAGTGCCTCCGCCAGAGACTGGGCATGCCACAGAAGTGGAGCCCGAGGTGGGATCCCGAGCCCACCACACAACCATGAATCCAGGCCCTGGAGCAGACACAATCTCTCTGGCCCCACAACATCCCCTTCCCGTCTTCCATGCCCCCATCCCCACTGCACAGCCCCTATGGCAGGCGACACGTGTCCCCCATCCCATCTCAGTGCTCCTGGTGTCCAACACATCCCATCTGTGTCCCGTCTTCTTGGGGACACTGGCAGGGTTGGACAGAACTTGAGCAACCTCAGGTGACTTTTGAGGGTCCCATAAATTGCCCAAGCCCAGAAACTGGGAGGCTTAGCGATCCCATCTGGAAATCTGTGAGCCCTCCAAGCCGCACACTGCCATCCTGGTGACAAGGGCTGGCCTGGAGTCCTCAGGCAGGACCCCTCCATCCTGCCCAAGTTCTGGGGCCTCTGGGGTGGCACCAGTCCCCCATGACCATCCTGCTCTCTGATGTCCCCCAGCCCCCAAGAACCCCAGCAACCTGCTATGATGAAGCCCCACCCCCGCCAGCACAAATGTCAGGTATGTGCCATCAGGGGGCACATGATGGGCCCAGGGTCCCCCCCACACCCACTGGGAGGAGGGCCATCTGTCCTGAGAAGACCTAGCACATTTGGCTTTAAAGTTCCCCACCCCACCCCCAAATCCAAATCCATAATAAAAATAATCCCTGATATGCCCCAGTTCCAGAATCACCTTCTGGTCTAGCTATGCGCTGGAGCGCATCTGGGGCCCAGGAGGTACAGGTGACCCCATTTACTGAATCACAACAGGGATACCTGGGAGCCCAAGGGGACAGGACACCATCCTCTCTGCTGACCACCCCTGCAGGGTTCTGGGCAGTGGGAACCCCAAGAGTCCTGCCATCCAGGTGGGGGCACAGGCCCCAGCCAAGCAGAGGTCTCCAGGGCAGGCATCCCAGGGGTGGCCCAACTGCCGCAGGGGTGGAGTGTAGGGAGATTGGTCCTGCACCCTCTGAGGCTGCTGTTGCTGCCTGGGGGCCCCTGCCAGGATGCAACTTGTGCATGCGTCATCCAACGGTCCGCGGGGTGCAGCTCCCTGAGAGCCCACAGTTGCAGCTAAGGCAGAGTGGGAGGAGACGTACGGAAACTGAGGAAAAGTGGGATGGTCTCAGTCCCTGCAAAGCCTGCCCTGCAGGGATCTTTGACTTTGGGCAGAGCTATGAGGAGCAAGGCAGGGGGATGACAGGCATGGAGTCCCACAGAGCCTGTGGCCAGGGAAGGAATCCCCTCCCCAGAGTCCTGAAGGCCACCAGTCTCAGCTCCAGCACTAAAGCCAAGCACTCACCCCCAATCAGTGTGTTCTGCAGCACCGACTGGTGGGTGTGGTGTGGGGGCCTCAGAGCACCCTCTGGGTCTGCACAGAACCAGTCCAGCTGTTCCCAGCTCAGGCAGACTGAAGAGCAGCCAGCACCCCCATGCCCTCAGAGTGGCCGCCCCATGTGCCAGCCACTGGAGTAGAAATGGGGGTGGGAGCCAAAGCAGGCAGCACTTCACAGAAGCCCAGGGCCCCTGGCAGGAGGAGGCTCACTTCCTGAGGACCACCTCAGGGCAAGCTTGTCACCCACACCCCATGGGCTGGCAGAGGCCCCATGGGGAAAAGCGCCTGGCCCATCCCCACCCCTCCCCCTTGGCCCGGGGCATGGGAAGGCAGAGAAGGCCCTGACCAGCAAGGCCTTCTGGACTGGGGTACAATTTAACCAGCTAAAAGGTCCTTGGCACCAGCGCCACAACCCAGCCCAGGAACCCACCCACCGAGGTTGGAGGAAACCTGGCAAGCCAGCACCACAGCTGAACCCATGTGGAAACTGGATCACGTCCACACTGCCCCCAGCTGCATGTCCCACTCAGTGGGCAAGACCTAGAGAGGCTGGCAGTGCCTGGCAAGGCAGGGTCCTTAGGGTCAGCCCAGCCCTGGAGGAGGGTGGGGGCGGTGCCAGAGCCCCAGGTGGCAGCAGTGGGCGGGGCGCGTGCCAGGGCTCGGCCAGCCCGGACTCACTGCACATCACTCGGCCCTCGCTGTCACTCGCTGTCACCGCCCAAGGTAAGCCCAACGAACAGCCCCCCCCCCGTGCACTAAGGAGGAAACCGAGGCCCGAGGCCGGAGGCTCTGGCATCTCTCCAGGAAGTCCCCACCTGGCTGATGCGAAACTCCTGGGGTGGAGAGCAACTGTCCTGCGTGTCCCCAGGGACGGGGGCGGCCGGCAGAGATCGACCCCCCAACCCCGTGCCGCGGGCGGGGCGGCTGCGTCCTGCGCCGTGCGCACCACCTGCAGTTCTTGCCTAGCGCGCCGCGGCCGGTGTCATTCACGGGGCGCGGGGCGGGGGACGCGGGGAGCCGGGCGGGAGACGCGGGGCGCGGGCGAGCTTGGCGGCGGCTGCGCGCAGGTAGACCCAGCCAGCCGGTGCGAGACTGGGCTGCGGGCAGAGTGGCCAATGCCCTCCGCCCGTGAGCCCCCAGCGCGGAGGCCCGGCGCTGGTTCCGCACCCTCCTGGCTGTCCACGGGCCGGGAAGAGCCCGTGCAGGGAGGTGCGGTGCTAGAACTTGGGGAGTCCCGGGAGGGGACCCCCCGCATACCCCTCACCGTTTCCCCAGACCAGCCTGCTCCCCCAGCTCTCACCCCTGCTCCTGGCTGACCTTCCCACCACCCTCCTGGTCTGGCCATTGTCACCAACCGTGGCTCGCATCACTAGCCGGCCCTGGACTACTCCCTGGGGCAGTAGCAGCTGCAGCCCCCCATGGAGACTGCCCAGAAGCCCCCTTTAAGAGCCTGAGGAAGGCTCCCTCAAACTCGGTGCCAGCCTCTGCAGCCCAAGCTCCACAAAGCCAGTCCTGTCTCCCAACTTCCAGGATGGGGGCAGGAGTTGGTAATGAGGGATTCCCTGGGCCCCTGGAGTGGGCTGGGGGTGGGAGAAGCAGGGTACGACCCACCCCTGCTAGCCCCAACTAGTGGGTCTCCTGAGAGGTCCCAGTCTGTGGGTTTGACCAACTGGTTCACAAGCAGAAATCAAGCTGAGAGACACTGAGCAGTGGGAGGCCACCCACAACCCCCATTCTGGACTTGCCACATAGCCCGAGTCCCCAAGACCCTGAGCGCACACACGTGCACATACACATGCACGCACACCCCACCAGAGATGCAAATTGCAGCCAAATCCTCCTGGCCCCAAATTAGCTCGCCTCATAGTGGGCTTTGCCCATGCAAAGCAAAGGGAGGGAGGCCACAGGAGGGGCCAGCAGGGACCAGCCTCCCGAGGTCCTGTCCCAGCCCTCGTGGGATGGTCTGGGTTAGATCCCCTGCAAACGGGAGCTGGAAGTGGGCCTCACAGCTGGGGTGGGGGGACCGGTGTGGGCTCTTGGGAGCCCACCTATGCTGTGCACCCCATTCCACTGTTTCCTGGGGCAAGGGGTTCAGTGACCCATTGGCCTCCAATCCAGGGAGGCTGGGCTGTGGGAAGGCTGGGGCTGAGGGGTGCAGAAATAAGAATGGAAAGTTTCCTCTACAGTTAATCAGCCCCACTGGGGGAAGAGGGAGGCGTAAGGCTCGCTAGCGGGCCCTTGTGGGACTGCCTCCTGCCGTCGCCGAGGCCGGGGTGGTATGGCCCAGGGGACTTCTCCAGGCAGTGGGTGGGACGGACTCCATCCCACTGTCCTGCGGGCTCAGGTCAATGGGGAAGGAACAGCCGGGGGGCAGTGACTGCTGGATTTCTCACGCCCTCCAGCCCCACGCTGGCCACTTCTGAAGCCCCTGACGCCATGGAGGAGTGGGACGTGCCCCAGATGAAGAAGGAGGTGGAGAGCCTCCGGTACCAGCTGGCCTTCAAGAGGGAGCTGTCCTCAAAGACCATCCCCGAGTAAGTCCCCCCATGGCACCATTTGCACCTCGTTTGCATGAGCCAAGGCCACTCCTTTGGGACAGGCAGGTGCCACCAGGCTGCCTCCTGGGGGCCCAGTGCCCACTGCTCACCCCATCCGCAGGCTCCTCAAATGGATCGAGGACAGTACCCCCAAGGACCCCTTCCTGAGCCCCGACCTGATGAAGAACAACCCATGGGTGGAGAAGGCCAAGTGCACCATCTTGTGAGCCCCGCCCCACACGCGCGACTCTGTCAAGACCAGCTCTGTAAAGTGCAGCTTTATAAAGACTTCTGAGTGCTCTGGGCTCCAGCATGGGTTGCAGCATCACAGGGTTGTCATGGGCTACAGCAGGTCGCGAATGTGCAGGCTGCGCCGCACTGCGTTGGATGCGCCCTCATGGAAGCGGAACCAGACCTCGCTTTTGCCCACCGCCAGGCCCATGCGTCGCTCGGCAGAGTCCTCCGGGCCCACGTCCTCTGCAAAGCCACACAGTGGTTACTCCTGGGCCCGGCCCTGCCCCTGGCCCCCCACCGCCCCCCACACACACCTGCACTCTGGGCTGCAGCTCTCCTGATGACCACACGTCCAAAGAAGTCCTTCTCGGGCTGATGGGCAGGAGTGGCCAGTCAGGCTCATGGGACAGACCCCATGCGGCCCCTGCGGCCACAGACTGGAGGACTGGGGGCCTTTCCCAGCCCTACCAGGGTAGGGGTAGAAGAGGCAGCAGAGCCACCCTCCTACCCAGATAGGAAACTAGGGCCACGTGGAACCACGTCATGCTGAGCTTCAGGGAGCTGGACCTCAGGGCTGAGCCAGCCCTCCCCCCACACATACCCGGCCACACCCACAAAGCCCCCTGGTTCCCCCTCACCCCACCCCAACCCCACCCAGCACCGCCCATGCACCTGCTCCTCCGGGGCCCTCTTCCTCATGATGTGTTCCAGTCGCTGCTGATGGTTGCGCAGCTCAGGTCTTGACACCCCTTTCTCCCCAGGGCCCCCCAGTGAACCCTCTGGCCCCAGGGGACCCCTCTCCACCTGAAAGAAGTGTGATATAATGAGGACTGGCTAGGTAGGGCCATACCAAGGATGATGTGCACTCCCTAGGCCCCGCCCACCCAGGCCCCACCCAGGCCCCACCCTGCCCCAGGGCTCACCTGTGGGCTGTCCCTAACCCGGACCAAAGCTTCTGCCCGCCTCATCTTCTCCACCTCGATCTCCCTAGCGATGAGTTGCTTGGCCTGGTAGGTGAGGGGCTTGCGGGCAGGCAGGTTGGGGAAGCGGCAGACCTCCTCCACGTCCCTGCTCAGGCATGAAGGCAGGACACCAGACACCCAGTCAGCAGAGCCAGGGCCAGAGACCTGCCTGGCGCACCCACCCCAAACACCACAACTCAACAGCTGGAGTGTGTGGTTCAGTCCTGATGCTGCCGCACCCCAGCCCTGTGGAAGCTGGAGGTTAACTGTTCTGAGCCTCAGTTTCCCCAACCGTAAGCAAGGACCACAGCAGAACCCAGGCTGCCAGGAAGGAAATAAGATGACGAGGCAGGGCCTCAGTGTCTGGACACAAGACCCCTTGCTGGGGCAGCAGGATCCCTGGGGCCATCACTCCTGTGTGTCACCCCACTCCCATGACCATCTTGGGGATGAGCCCTGGGGCACCATACCCAGTCATTCACAGGGCTGCCGGCTGGTATGTGTGTGTGGGAGGTGGTTCTGGGGCCCACTCCTGGGAAACACTGAGGCTGGGAGAGGCTCTGCTGGAAAGGTCAGGTCCCGAGGCTGTGCCTGATCTGGGGAGCTGAGGTGACACCCCACATCACAGTGACACCTGGGCGAGAGCTAATCTGGAACTCACCACCCCAGACACCTTGACAAGACCACGCTTTTAGTCTCCTGACCAATATGGGCATCTGCGCCCAGAGTGCAGCCCCCAGTCCCCTCACCAGGCACTGGGGACTCACGGTTCCAGCCTGTAGACGTACTGCCCATCAGGCATGCGCTCCTGGTGGTAGGTGAGGCTGTAGGCCAGCATGGTGCCCACGAGGCTGGCCAGCTGCTGCTTCTCACGGGCGCTGTACAGCTGTGTGCTCACCTGGGGGCAGGTGTGCAGCAGGTGGGAGGCTGAGCAAGGCCAGGCCCCGCCCCTGGGAACCCTACTCCCTCCACCAGGCATGGTCCCTCACAGGACGCAGCTTGGGCGCAAGAATGTCCAGGAGCAGGCAGAGAGTGTCCAGAATGAGGGCCTGGGGCGTGGCCCGGCTGCGGGTGGCCGGCGTGATGCCCGACACCAGTGTCTGGATCAGGTTCCTCGTCTGGCTCATCCTGTTCTGGGCCTAGGGCAGAGGTGAGCTGGGGCTGGTTCCCCAGGACTCCCAGGACCCACACACCCCCGACAATGGGCTGTAGGGGCACACCTCCTGCTGGCTGCTGGGGAAGGTGATCCGCGGCACGTGGCTGGAGGCGAAGAGCACATGGAAGGCAGCAGGCAGGAAGGGCCGGTAGCACCACAGCTGGAAGCTCTGGCCGCGGTGGGCTGCCTGCTCCAGCAGGTCATCAAAAGCCAGCCAGTCGAGGGCCTCACACACAGAGCCCAGGCTGGAATCCCGCAGCCGCAGCAGCAAGAAGTTGTCGAACAGGCCCTGCAGGCAGACGGCAGGCCCTGAGCCCTGCAGCCTCACACCCCCACTCCCTGCAAGTCCAGGGTCGGGAGCAGCTGTAGTTCCAGCGAGTGACCACAGGGCCTGGGGAAGGGGGGTGGCAGGAAGGGTCCACCCTGAGCAACTGCATGTGTTTGACAAAGACCCTAGGAAAGGGCGAGAGAACAGTCCACCCCACTGCCACCCAAAGCCCCAGCCCCTCTCTGGGATGGCCTGAAAGATGCTCACCCACCAGAATCCAGGGCATGGAGTGCCCCCCTGCTCACCCGGGAGTCCTACCCCCACCAGCCTCACACACCGCCCCTCCGCACTGCAGATCTCCAGAATGGCTGTGGATCTCCAGCCACTAATCCAAAGCTGCTTAGAGTTGAGAAGCAGCTTAGGCTGGATTTCCCGGGGCAGGGGACCTCTGCCACCTGCTCAGGCTGACACCTCACCCTGGCTGCTCTCCACCCCACATGCACCCTACGTCCAGAACCCAGCCCCTCCCAACTCCCAGGCCCGGCAGCCACGTGGCCACAGCACGGGCCTCCACCCGCTTCTTCCCATTCCCCTCCTTGCAGTCCACCATCCCTGGCTCTCTATCCCTGGTTCTCCATCCCTACTTGCAGCCACCTCTCAGAGGCTGCCTGATCCCCCACCTCCACCACCCCTCACTCCCAGCCCCTGCTTTTTTCTCCCACATTTGGGCACCATCTGAAGTGTTTCCCACCCACCGCCCACTCCCCTCGGCACCAGACGGCCAGCCCAGACAGGTACCTGGACCACCTTCTCATGCTCGCCTGCAGAGGTGGCGACGTGCAGGATGTGGAGGAACCGCTGCGAAGCCAGAGTCAGGGAGCCCGTGTCCTCGTGGCTGCGCAGGAGCGAAGGGACAGGCAGGGTCAGGTCCTGACCTACGCGTCGCCTGTGAAGAGGACTGAGGTGGGGCAAAGCCCGTCTCAAAGCAGAGGAAGTCCCCACCCATCTCCCAGACATGCTCAGAAGCCCCCAGCCCAGCCGCCACCCGCTCTGTTTTTCTCCCTGAGACAGCCTGGCATTTGTGCGTTTACAGTGCTTTCTCTCACCTGGGACACCTCAGCTACCCAGAAAACTCCCTTTAAGTGGACCTCCATACCCTGGGAGGAGGATTTGTCCTGGACAGACCTCCACATGGCAAGGAGCACCCTGGTGCCTCTCCTCTATCCTCGCAGGCACCAACTGGGCCGGCTTCCCCACTGGCCCAGAGACGGGGTCAGTGCAGAGAATGCTGACTGCTCCCTGCCCACCTGGGCTGCAGGTCCTGCTCAGGGCACAGGTGCTCTGAGATCACAGCCCAGGTGGGGTGGGGCCAGGTGGAGCTGCACCCTGGAGGCCCAGCACATCAGGGCATCCTCTCCACTAGGGTGCCCAGATGGCTTCCTGCCCCCGGCCCTGAGCCACGTGGGGAAGGGAGAACTAGACAGAGCCTGGAGGCCAGGCTAGATGGCCCCAGGGCTCATGGGCACCAGTCTCTGTCCGGGAAGGTGGTGTGTACTCAGGGTCCGGAGCCCCAGGCCGAGGCTGCCCTGCCGCATGCAAGGCCTGCCCACACCTACCTCTGGGCCAGGGGCAGCTGGAAGACCTCCTGCCACACCGAGAAGAGCCCCTTGCGCTGGTCCTTGAGGCCGACGGGTGTGGTCTGCATGGCCCGCACGCTCAGCTCCCGCTGGCCCCGCCCATGCAGGAACTGGACATGGGGCGTGGAAGGGTGTTCAGAGGCAGCCGACCCACATCCGATCCTGCCCCGCCCCCACCCAGGCGCTGCCCACCTGCAGCGTGTTGATGCAGGCGCGGATGTCGCTGTCCGTCTTCTCGCAGAGAGTGGCTAGCGCTCCTGGGTCAGCCAGCATGCCCTGCCACAGGCAGATCTACAGAGGAGGACACGGGGTGCTGGGCGCCCCTTCGCTGCTCTGAGGGGTGCCAGGCCAGCACAGACTCTCCCTTGGAGCCCACCCTGTGGCCACAGCCCTTTTCCCTAGAAACATAAACAGCAGCCCCCACCCCACAGGTGGCTAAAGGCTGCAGGTCCCTCTGGACTGGACTTGGTCCCTGCTTGGGACCAGCCACCACCAGAGGCCAGGTCACCATCACCACCTCATCCTGGGGCCAGCTAAGAGGGACAGTTGGGGAACAAGGTCCAGAAAGGCCACACCCCCACCCCACAGTGCCCCTACGGACCTCCTGGAGCCGCTGCACCAGCCTCGAGGGCAGAGTCGGTGGGACGTGAAGCAGGAAGGCCTGCTGCTTCAGCTGCCGCAGGGATGGTGCAAACCTGCAGGAAGGGACGGCGCTGCCCACACCACGGCACGGCAGGCACGGGGTCTAGGCCAGGACCCTCACCAGGCACCCAGGGCCCTCTCCCACCCAGTGGAGCCTGGCCCCACCCCACTCACTGGTCGTTGCAGATGCAGATAATGGGCCTCATCAGGAGTCCCCCCTCTGCACGGCGCCTCCGGCCCCCACCCAAAGGCATGTCTGTCACCCCTGGCTCCACCTCCCACGGGCCCTTGCGGTTCAGGATGCTCAAGAGAACGTTGATGGCAGCCTTCAGGGAAGAGCAGAGGGGGTGTTGAGTCCAGGCCCCCAATGCCCGCCCCCACCCTTTCTCCAGGAATACCATTGAGGCCCACCGTGGGGGCCCCATCGATCTCGTCAATGACCAGGCAGTTAGGCTTCCCACCAGCGCCCAGCACTGACTCCATCTGCGTGGCCGCCTCGATGCGCATGTGGAAGGACTCCGGGCTGCGGTCATCACTGGAATGGTGGTGAGGTCAAGCAAGGGGTTGCTGGGGCAGCCGTGGCCTCAGCAGGACAGCCCCCAAAGCCAGAGCTGCCATGCCTGAACTGTGAGGTCACCACAAGAGCCCTGAAGAAGGACATCTTTCTCTTGGCCCACCCTCAAGACAGAAACCACAGCCTGGGCTTCGGGGCTGCGGCCCAGATCCAATCACACACGTCAGAGCAGACAGGAGACCCAGAAGTGGGGCGCATGCCTCTCACCTGGCATTCATCTCCACCACACAGTACCCTGCGTGCCGTGCAATCACGTGCGCCAGAGTGGTCTTGCCCAGTCCCGGGGGCCCGCACAGCAACGCCACCTGCAGCCCACATAAATGAAGATTCACTGCAACCCGCACCACCTCTGGAAGCCCCCAGCCAAGCAGCCAGAGGCTGAAAATCATGTCCCAAAGGGCTAGGGGACCCCCACCCCACCCCACCCCCCAGCCATCGAATGAAAACAAGACCCCATGTACTCCTGACACAAAGGCAATACTTCAGAACAGAAAATCCTACATGGAGCAACTCACATGGGGACCAGACAGGGACATAGCCAGCACCCACAACCAACCCCAGAAACCGCCCATCCCCCAAATCATCCCGGTGAGGCACAGAGCCCTTTGAGAAATGGTAACTTTATCAAAGCTGTTAGAGGAGCAAGTTCAAGATCTAGCTCACGTTACTTCACACCAAGACCCTGATGTCACCATACCCATAGCACTTGGAGAAAATAAGCATGCCTTGTGGACCCCAGAGGCTGCAATGGCACCAGCTACCTGGAGAGTGAGGCCCCAGGCTCACCTTCTGCCGGGGCCGCTGACTTGGGTCCAGCTCGGCCTCCAGCATGTCCTCCAGCACCTGCTCATGGCTTTTCCACTTGCCAGAGGCTGGGGCCTCCTTGCCAATCCGGGTCGGCTCCACACCAGGCCTCGGCTTCCGGGCAGGCTTCTTCTCATGGCCAAACACCACCAGGTCCCACAGCTTCAGCCACTTGAGGAGGCAGCGGTTGGTGAACTGCAGGAAGGGAGGCATGGCCTGAGGGAACCACCAGCCTGGCACAGTACCAAGGACCCGTAGCCACATGTCACCCGCCACAGACAGGGACACTGAGGCTCAGGATGATGAATGGCCAGCTCCCAGTCACCATGCCAGCAGGCAACAGAGTGGGGCCCACAGCAGGGCCTCTGTCCTCACAGCCCTGACTCAGATGCATCTGGAAGCCCCCTATCCTCCCCAGGGCATCACAGCATCAGCTGCTACAATGGCAGGAAACGGAACAGAGGCTCGGAGCAGGGGACACTCTGGACCCCTAGCCCTGGTCATAGCAGGCCACAGGTGACCAGCACCAAATCAGCCCCATGCTGACTCAGTTTCCCCATCTACAACTCAACAAGGCAGACCAAAGCCTGCTCCATCCCAACAGCCCAGGGACTGGCAACACAAAGATGGGCTGGGACCCAGACCCCTCCCTTTTGGTAATGGGGGAAGCCAGTCACACTTGAGTGACAGCAAGACCTCACGTCGTCACTGAGCAGCTCCATGTAGCGATGGGGCATAAACTTGTCCACCCAGAGGCAGTGCTGGGAGGAGTCTTGGTGGTCAGCCGGCTCTTCCTTGGGGACCCCCACAGGCTGGGCCTCCTCCTCCTCGGGCCTGAGGCTGGACAGTACCGTGTTCTGAGCCACTAGGCCTTAACCCCTCACAGGAACCAAGTCGACCCCACATCCACAGAGGACAGGCTAGTAGTTGGTCCAAGAACAGTGAGGTTCCCAGGGGCAGAAGAGCCTCACCTGTGCAGTGTGTCTGAGAGCTGCTGAGCATCCTCGAGCAGTCGCTGCCGGCACTATGCAAGCAGGACGGCGGGGTGGGTGGTCAGGACAGCTGAGACGGCCACAGTCACCCCAGCACCCCCCTCCCCTCCCAGCAAGCCCCAGTAGATACCACCTCACTGTCAACCTGCTCCTTCAGGGAGGTGAAGGGCACACCCAGCAGGTGTAGCTGGCCACAGCCTCGCCACCAGACATCAAGAAGAGGGCTCTGTGGGGGACGGAGGGCAACAGTCACCTCTGGACGCCCTCCCAGGTCACAGGGTTACCCGCAGCCCCCCTCCCAACAGTACCCAGGAACCTGGAAGGGATTCCCCCAGACAAGTCAACCAAGGGAAGTGGATGAGGTCCTGTGTGATCAGGGATTCCAAGGAAGGAAGCCACCCAGACGAGAGCAGCTCTAAGGGGGTGAGATAACAGGCTTAAGAGGAACAAGAAAGGAGAAAAAGAAAGGGGAGGAGGAGGGCCTTCCCCACCCCTACGCCATGCACTGGGGGCATGCCCACAGCCTCCCGGGTAGCTAGGCCGCAGAGCTTGGGGACGCAGGGGCAGAGTAGGGGTAGAGAGGCTGTGTCCTCTGAGGCCGTGCCCTCCGGAGCAGTTCTGCTCTCCCCAGCCCCCAGCTGTGTGAACAGGTGACAGCTCCTGCCAAGTCTGCCAGCAGTCCCAGCCAAGGATGCAAGACCCAAGACCCTTTCCTAAGCCACATCGATCCCCTACCCTGCAGGAAGGCCACAGCCAGGCCCACCCTGTGGTCACACAGCACCCACCTGCACTCCAGTGCCTGTGGGGTCTGTGCGCAGCACCAGAAAGGCCCGGTTGCCGTCTGTGGAGGTCACGTTGACATAATCCTCCAAGATAGGTGGCCGCCTCAGGACAGGATTGCGGATGGCTGGTGAGGCCGGCGTGAGATCCATGCCAGCACCAGCATCTGAGGGTCTGGGAGGGACCGGTACTCAGTATTGGGGACTCCCACCCCATCACCCTTGGACAAGAGTGCCTGGACCCACCCTTGGCAATCGAGCCCTCCCACAGGCCCCCACCACCCAGGCTTCATCCAGGGAATGGGATCCTCTCAGGTACCCCTTAGACAGAGGTGTCCCAAGCAACACACCCATGGCCCCACAGCTCAGCGGAGACCTCGGGACTCAGTGGAGGGGTGATGTCCCTCAGTGGGGAGTCAGGAAGCGACAGCTCTTCTATCTCCTCTAGCCCAAAATTCAGCCTCTTGACAACCTCCAGCCTCGGCCGTTTGACCTTGAGGGCTGCAGAGACATATGGCAGGAACAAGAGACCCTTCTCCCGCCATGCAGTCCACCCTGCATACCCTGGACCCAACCCATGGTCATACTGGGGGGCAGGGGGCCGTGACTCTGGATGTCAGCGTCCAGCTGCCTCTTCCTGGCACCGCCCCTGCTATTCCCCGGAGATTCAACTAAAGAAGGGCAGGTGGCAGCATCCCCTCTGGCAATGGCCTCCTCCAACGTCAACTAGGGCCGGCCAGCCGTGGGCTGGGGTACACGGAAAGGCGACAGGGCCGTCATCCCTACTGGGGTAAGATTCTCAGCAGCCGCCGCAAGACAGCCAGGCCCATCAGCAGACAGCAGACGGCTGCGCGGGCGGCCCTCTGCCCGCACCCGCCCTCCCCGCGGAGCCCTCATCCCCGCTCCTGCGGCCTCCGCCTCCGAGCAGCCCTCCCTGCCTGCCAGGAGGGGTCGTGACCCCAACGCGCCCCAGGGCAGAGACCGAGCCCGAGGTGGAGGGTTCTAGCGTGGAGGGTCCAAGAGAAGGAGGGTCCAAGGGGAGGAGAGTCCGAGGGGAGGGTCTGGGGAAAAGGGTCCGAGGGGGGAGGATCCGAGGGGAGAGGGTCCGAGGAGGGAGGGTTCGGGGGGAAGGGTCCGAGGGGAGGGTCGGGGGGGGAGGGTCCGAGGAGCTAGAGGGTCCGGGAGAGGGGTCTCAGAGGAAGGAATCTGAGAGGTGAAGGTCCGAGGGGAGAGAGGGGTCCGAGAGAGGAGAAAGGGGTCCTAAGAGGCAAGGTCCGAGGGGATAAGGTTCCGGGGGGGGTCGAGGGGGGAGGGCCCGAGGGGAAGGGTCGAGCAGGGAGGCCCCGGGGCGCGGACCCTGTTCTAGGCATGCGCTCCGGGCCGGTGCGGGCGGGAAGGGCTGGGGCTCCCTCCCACCTTCCCGCTCGGCCCGCGCCTCGAGCTCGGCCGCGAACTGGCCGCAGAAGGCGTCCTTGCCGCGGCAGCTCTCATGCCCGTGGTCCTCCATGACCCTCTGCAGCCCGAACCTCCCGTGCCGCCGACGCCGACG
>NW_007726726.1:546942-587103 GCF_000696425.1 Galeopterus variegatus
CCCCACCCCTCCCCCCCCCCCGACGCCGCGCCCCCCCCCCGCTCCCTCGGGAGCCGCCAATCAGTGGCCGGCGTGCCCGGTGGCGCTCTCCATTGGCCAGCGGGGCGGGACGGGGCTGCGCACCCCCGGCGAAAGGAACCGAGTCGTGTCTCCGCTGCCGAGCCTCCGCTCAGGGGCGCTTGCTATTGGCCGGCGCAGCCGTCCGTCCGAGGTGGGCGGGCCGTGGGCGGGGTAGGGCAGGGCTGCGCGCGCAGGCTGGGGTGGGCTCAGGCCCTGCTGCGGTTCCCTGAGCGGTGGTTCCCGGGCTGCTGGGTCGCCGAGCGCGGGGACTCGGGGGCGGAGCCGGGGTCGGACTGGGGGGCCGGCCGCAGGTCTGTCCGGAGCGGGCGGGGCGCGGGAGGGGTCGGGGTCGGGTCCGCTCGCACCTGCTGCGCCTAGTCCGTGGGTCAGACGCGGGCGGGAGGCGGTGTAGGGGACATCCCAGCTCTGCGACCGAGCCCAGCAGACCTCGCGGCCCCGGGCCCGCGGGGCGCAGCAGCCACTAGGGAGCACTGTCGCGTGTCAGGAGCGTGGCGCAGGAGGGTCGGCGGGGGCGGGCCGCAGAACTTGGTAGTCTGTCCAAGCTCTGGGTTGGGGACCGTCCCCAACAATCAGCCACAGCGGGGCTGACTTCTCCTGACACCGGCCAGACCCCCACCCTCAGCTGACACCCCCGGACCTGGCCTCAGGCATCGAGGGTAGCTGGGGCCCGGGGGTGCAGGGGCACAGTGGGCCTAGGTGGCTTGAGAGCGGGGGTTTTGGGGGTGGGTGGTCTGTGTTGGTTGGGCAGGAGCCTCACGGCACACTCCTGCCTCCTGCAGCCCCGCCATGGAGCCGGGCAGCGTGGAGAACCTGTCCATCGTGTACCGGAGCGGCGACTTCCTGGTGGTGAACAAGCACTGGGACGTGCGCATCGACAGCAAGGCGTGGTGCGAGACCCTGACCCTGCAGAAGCAGTTGCGGCACCGCTTCCCCGAGCTGGCTGACCCTGACACCTGCTACGGGTTCAGGTATATGGGGCGGGCACGGGTGGCCCCATAGCAGCGTCCGTCCCAGGGAAGTGGCTCAGATGCTGACCCCACCGTGAGGCCACTGGCTGGACGACAACGAGGGGCATCTCACCCAGGCCTCAGTCCAACATCACTGACCTTCTGCCCCACCTCAGGTTCTGCCACCAGCTGGACTTTTCTACCAGCGGGGCACTGTGCGTGGCCCTGAACAAGGCAGCTGCAGGCAGCGCTTACAGGTGCTTCAAGGAGCGGCGCGTCACCAAGGCTTATCTGGCTCTGGTAAGGCCTGGCTGGTCCCTGGGGTGGATGTGGGCACTTCCCAGCTGACCTTGACAGGCCTCTTAGTTCCAAGCTCCCCGCCATGCCTCCTTCTCTAGCTGCCCAGACGTTGTCAGGTGGTCTTCCTGGAAGCGGCAGGCTGACCTGTGAGCTGCGTGTGATCCCCTTGTCTGGCAGGTGCGGGGGCACGTCCAGGAGAGCCAGGTGACCATCAGCTACGCCATTGGCAGGAACAGCACGGAGGGCCGGGCGCACACCATGTGCATCGAGAGCACGCAGGGTATGGTGGGTGGTCTAGGGCCACAGAGCACATGTAATCCAGTGGACACCCTGTGTGGACAGGGCCAACCTGGGCAGGCTTCTTTGGTTGGGGTCACTGGGGCCTTGGACTGGCCCCGCCAACCCTCACACCTGTCTTCTATTCCCCAGGTTGCAAGAACCCAAAACCGAGTCTCACAGAACTGGTAGTTCTGGAACACGGGTTGTACGCAGGCGACCCCGTCTCCAAAGTGCTGCTGAAGCCACTCACAGGTGTGTCCAGGGGTGGGGGGTGTCCCCACCAAGCAGAAAAGGGAGGTGAGGCACAGAGGCTGTGCAGCGGGCCTGGGGTCACCCTGAGCATCCAGGCAGAACTGGTAACAACGGCCCAAGCGGAGCCCACGCCCCGACTCCACGCCTGCAGTCTGTCGTCTGACACAGGGTCTTTGCTCCTTCCTGTCTGAGCTTTGCAGGTCTTGCTGGCTTTGGTCGTTAGGACCAAGTGCCACTGTCAGTTTTCTGTCTCGAGCCATCATGTTCAGTCTACAGCAGGGAACAGGAAAGGTCGTGTCCCAAGGGATGGCCATGAGGTTTCATGGCCACGTGGAGAAAGTTGCTGGATGTGGTGGGAGCTAGGTGGGGTGTAGGCACAGAGCAGCCCCCGCCCCAGCCTGACCACCTGCCCCCACCCCTGCAGGCCGGACACACCAGCTCCGCGTGCACTGCAGCGCCCTTGGCCACCCAGTGGTGGGGGACCTGACATATGGGCAGGCCACAGGCCGGGAGGACCAGCCCTTCCGCATGATGCTGCATGCCTTCTACCTGCGCATCCCCACGCGGGCCGAGTGCGTGGAGGTCTGCACGCCGGACCCCTTCCTGCCCAGCCTCGATGCCTGCTGGGACCCCCATACTCTGGTGCAGTCTCTTGATCAGCTTGTCCAGGCCTTACAGGCCGCCCCTGACCCTGACCCCATGGATGGGGACCCTGGGCCCTGCAGCTTCTCCATGCCCCCACCGCCTTGTAGCAAGCCACTCAAGACTGAGGCACAGCAAGCCTCGTGTCTGCAGTGGCTGTCAGAATGGACTCTGGAGCCGGACAACTGAGAGCTGCTGCCCTGGAGGTGGGGGGTGGTGGACTGGGACTTCTAGGGGGCTGGGGCTGCACGTCAGAGCCCTAGGCCCATCCTGAGGCAGGGGTGCCCCTCTTGGGCAAGCCCACAATCACCGGCTCCTGGGCCTGGTTGTAGAGGAGGACTCTGGGGGACACTGGGCTGCCAGGAAGGGCCAGCAGGGGGTGCCAGGCAGCCATGGTCGCTGGCAGGCGTGGCGTAGTCTGACTGTGGGACTGATGCCCAATTCCCAGGGCCTTCCTCCCAGCACCCCCTAGGGGAAACCAAGGCCCTTTCTTCCTCCTGGAACAGCTTTTTGGCACCAAAGTTACACCCTAGGGGTCTCTGTTTTATACTTATCCAAGGTTACACAGTTGGAGGAGGCAGTCAGGATCTGAGCAGTCTTTGTCCCAGAGTAGGCTTTTTCTGGGCCCAAGCAGCTGCTACCTCCCGTGGGCCCCCAGCCCAATCCCAGAGCAGCAGGAGCCCAGGCCCACCCAGTCTGGTGTTCTGAAGCTCTGTGCTCCTCACTGCTCTGCCCAGACCTGCTGTACCCCTCAGCCTGCTGCACCCTCTCCTTCTGCAGACTCCACCCATCACGGAGTCTGCATGATGCCCAGCCTGCTTTGTGCCTTTGCTTTTGCCAGACTCCGCCCACCAGCTTCACCCTTCTCCACCTGGATCCTGAGCTCGGGGCGGCACTTGGCCTCAGCACATGGGTGTGGGTTGGAGGCATTGGTCGAGGAGCCTCTCATAGGCGTCCCTCCAGATCTGCTGGGAGCTCTGCTTCTGCTGCGGAATCTTCCAGCCTCCTGGCTGCAGCTGCTGCTGCTACGTCCCCGCCTGGCTCCTGCACAGCCACAGGCTGTCAGTCTCTGCCTTAAGGGCCCAGCCTTGGAGCCGTGGGCCTATGGGGCCCACCTCCTCTGTCCCCCAGCTGCAGCTGGGCTGTAGAGACTCTTAAGTAAATACTGGGTGATTGACCCTGAGAGTGACCATGTGTTTGCATTGGGGTCGGGTCTGGACACCCACACTGTGGGCCATGGGGGCTACATCAGCTCCGTGCATGGCGAACCCCCAGCCAAAAGCATTGGAGCACCCAGCTGGCCTCAACCAGGGTGCTTCATAGAGCCCCTGCCCCTCACATGGGCCTCAGGCTTGTTCTCCCAAAGTCTCAAGCTCTGTGGAAGGGTGTCACTTGGACCAACAACCACTTTAAGGTCATAGCCGTGCCCACAGTGCAGCTCTTGGGCTGGCCTCAGCTGTAATTCTGGGCATGATCTCAGCAGGGATGGCTCCAGAGACCCAGCGCTTGGAATCCCCACGCCAGGGCTGTTCTTTGTGTCTCCATTTTCTCATCTATAAAGGGGCTAGAGAGCGTCAGCAGAGACCGAGTAACTCACGCAGCTCATCAGGTCAGCACTATCACGATAGTTACTCTGACATGCCAGGCAGGCCGTGCTTGCCTATGGAAAGCCTTTCCAGGCACACTCAGCTGGCCAGGCCCCACCTCATCACATCCCCTCCTCGCTGAGCCCCATCCTCTGCCTGCAACCCCCCATCCCTTGCTGCCCACTCCCCACCACATTTTTTCCACCAACCACAATCTCGTTTATTTCCTGCTTCCTCCGTCTCCCTCCAGAAGCGGGTGGGCCTCATCCCTGCACAGGCCTGGCTCGAGGTCAGCACTCAATAAGTATCTGTGGGGAGCAGAGAGATGTTCCCAAAGGGCTTAGGCCCGTGAGCTCACCTTCCAGCGGGCAACCAGGCCCATGCCATCTCACCTGCAGCTGCCACACAAAGGTCACTGCCACAACCTGTCCTGCACATCCCCATCCTGAGGAGCAGGTCCCACGTCCCTGTCACCCTGGACTCCTGACAAGCTCGGTTGCTTCCCAACAGTGGCACGTGCCAGAGGGGCTGAGCCCACAGGGGCTGGGGCTGGGCCAGGATCACCCAACACCCTTTCCTTCCTGGTGAGCCCCCAGGGTCCTCTCCCTGCCAGGACCTCAAACAGGGCTATCCCAAAACATCTCACGAGTGTGGCCAGGACTCCGTCCCTGTCCCCAGGAAGCTGTTGGCCTACAGCGAGTGCCTATGCCCCCCTCAGAGTGAAAGGCCGAGCTAAGGAGTCTGTTTCCCATGCAGGGGCAGGGAGAGAACTGGTTTTTTCCAGGTTGCTTTTCAGAGCCTGTTGAAGGAGTTTCTCTTAATTACCAAAGCCGAATTCTCCAATGTTGGGGGAAAAAAAAGATCCCATAGCAGTTGGGGTGCTCCTGGTGTCCCTCACATGAGCCCTTCTAGAGCCAGGAGCAAAGGCAGCCCCAGCACCCCCACTGTCACCCCCACCCCCACCCTTCAGGACCCTCCGAGCAGGACCCGCCAACGGGCAAAAGCAAGAAGACCCCTCTCGCCTATTACTGGTGCCACTGCTGGGCTCCAGCCAATCGCTGAGTGCCAGGTGGCCCAGGGCCGTGCAAGGAGGTCAGCACGGGGTTGGGAACTAGGGAGGACCCCAAGGCTGTTCTGCAGAGTGGGGCCTCCCTGGCTGGAGCGAGGACTTGGAGAGAGCACGGGGTGGATCTGGCTGGCCCCAAAGCACCAAGTCCAGAACATAGCCTGAGCCACAGAGCAAGGTACAGCCAAACAAACAGCTGGAGGGAAGGGGTAGGCCACGCCCTGGGGAAGGCTCCGCACTTCTCGCTCCCCTCCCCCCACTTCTTGCTCCCCTCCCCCCACATGTGGATCAGCTCTCCACCTGGCAGGTGTCCCTACACGCCCTCTCTACCCCACGGGGCACACACATGTGCACACGCCTGCCTGGCTGTGTGCTCAGCACCCACAGGATGGCCACAGGCATTAAACTCAGCTAACACATTGGGTCCATGTGTGCAGAATGTCCTGCACGGGGACACATGGAGACAAACAGCACACACATGTGATGCTCCCGAGCACACAGGCCATGTAGCCTGAGATGCACGTGTAGGTGTACTTGTGCACAAGGTGAGCGCAAACGGCAGGGCTGGGCCCCCCGTGGGGAGGGGCGTGTGCTGGGTGGCCTCCAACCATGAGCTCAGCCTCCACTCCCCCGGGGCTGGGGAGCAGGTGCCCGCTGTGCCTGGGGCCCGCACAGCAGTGTCACCTGGCACAGCCAGGCCCCTCCCCTCCAGGACTGCCTGGCGGGCATCGCTGCAGAAGCGGGGTCCAGCCCCAGGCAGGGCAGTTGCGGGTGGCCTGCTGGGCCAGGCATGGAGGTGAGGGGGGACCCTGGCGTCCTCGCCCTGCACCGCCCCTGCGCCCTGGTGCTCAGCCGCACAGGCTGACGCGCAGGGTGGGCTGGGATCACTGGTGTCTGAGTGCCTAGTCTACAGCTCCCTGGAGCAGCCTCCCATACCACAGACCGTGTTCCCGCTCAGGTGAGAGGGGCAGGTGCAGGGGCGGGGCCACCTGAGCAGGTGGCTGAGCCCCTCTGAGCCTCTGTCTGCCCCGTGATTTGGGTGGGAACCTCCCTGCCTCCCTCCTGTCCAGAGGCCCAGAGGTGCCCGAAAGCTGTTGGATCATGCAGGGCTGTGCCCAAGAGGAGGCAAGGGCTCTCAGCCATCCAGCAGCATGGCCAGGCTCCCTGACGCCCCCCACCTGCTGGGACCTGAGCCCCCAGGCCTCGCAGCCTATTCTCCAGCATGGCCAGGGCTGCCATGGTTGTCACCTGAGGCCGGGTGTCAGTGATGGAGCTGGACTGCTGAAGCAGGAAGAGGGGATGGAGCTGCCTGGGCCACCTAGATGTGGGGGTGATGCCGTGGCTGCATGGGGCAGGTGAGGAGCCCCTAGGCGTCTCCCCCCAGGCTGCCGGTGGGACTCCTGTTTGTGAGAGATCTGTTAATTGGAGACTCTGCAGCCTATGGGTCCCCTGAGTCCCAACCTGCGATAAGAAAGGCCCCGGGATTTGGCCTGCCCCTCTCCCTGTGCCTCCCTCTTGTTCCAGAGACTCGTCGTTCGTGGGATTGTTTCCCTCCCCAAAGGTGAGGCCCCAACATCCCATGTGACCCCGGACAGCTCTGCCACTCTGTGCCCTGTGGCTGAGTGGGCAAGGGAAGGCGTGGGCCAGCCCGTGTCACCCCACTCTCTGCTCCAGCTCGTCGTGGACCTGCAACCCGTGGCCCCAGCACCCACCCTGGCACATCTCAGCCAGGATGACCAGCACACACCACCACCCTGCCACGGGCCCCAGAGTGGGTGAGATGATGCTTCCATGTGGAAGGGGTACTCTGGGCCACTGGGGGACTCCCTGGGGTGGCAGGACCACCTGCATCCCTGCAGACATCAGGGTGCTCAGCACTGCAGCTGCCCCATCTTCCTGAGCCCGCACTTGGGGACTGGCCCAAGCAAAGGGAAGGAGAGGGGCAGGCCCTGCCCAGCGCATGGGCCAGGCCGGCAGTGCAGATGCCATCCTGAACCCAGCCCCTGCCTGTAGGCCTGGGTCCCAGTGGGACAGGCAGGGACAAGGCAAAGCCATGGCTGGAGGGGCCACTTCTGGCCCAGGCAGGTGGACCTGGCTTCTGGTAGGCACAGCTCTCTTGAACAGCCCCAGCACAGGCAGGGCCAGGCTCCGATGCATGAGCAGGGAAGGGCCCTGACCTCCAGGAGACGGAGTCCCAGGAATACCCACTGCCCAGTGTCTTGTTCTCCCAAAGAGGGGCAGGCGCCTGGCCCCAGCAGCACAGGAGGCCACGGACAGGGCCACGTGGGCTGTGGCTGGCTTCCACCGAGGCTAATGCCACCTCCACAGGGCCCTTGCACTGTTGGAGAAAAGATTTTGCTAAATGGTTTGTCCAGATCCAGGGAGATAAGGGGCACCCCTGCACCTGAACCCTCACTTTCTGGGCTGGGTTTTTAAGGCAAGAACATGGACTAGTTCCCCCCAATCCTGCTGGGAGACCCTGCCGTGGCCTCACTGCAGAGGCTGAGCAACTGAGGTCTGGCAGGGCGGCCTCTGAGAGGGCCAACCCCCAGCCCCCTGCTTCAGGTTCAGACTTTGAGGGCACAGAGCCATGGTAGGGGGTGCTGGAGGGAGAAGGAGTATGCACACGCTCACACGCTGTCCACATGCATGCACACGCCATCACACATGCACCCTGAGGCCTGGGCTGCACATGAGGGGGTTCCTGTGATTGGGGAGCACAGGAAGTCCTGCACAGACCCCAGACTGGCGCTGGGTGGTCCTGTGTTCACTACTGCTGAGACCCTCACAGCCCACTCTGTCCCAGGTTCCCTGGCAACCCCAGGCCTCGCACTGCTCCTGTCCCTCACCGCCCACTGTGCTCCTCCCCAGCCTGAGGAACTCTCCCAGGGAGCGCTGAAGGCTGCTGGGGCCGACCTATGGGCCAGGTGAGTGCCAGGCCCCTCCTGCATCTCTGTGTCTGCTGATTCACTGCAGGGAAAGGAGGAAAAGGTGGCATGGCCATTTGAGGTCCCCAGGGAGGCACCATTTCCAGGGTCTGTACTCAAGGGCAGCTATGCAGGCAGCTGTCTCCTACTGGGGGGCCCTGGCCCTGTCTCTAAGGTCACTCCGCATCCTCACCCCAAGAAGACCCAGAGTGTCCAATATCCAGCTTCAGTTTCAGGTCTAGAAGCTGGTCCCCAGGCCATCGCCAAGGCACATGGGAGGCCTTGACCATCTGAGGCCCATGACCTTCACCTGGCCACTCTGGCTTGGGCTGGGGTCCCCCTGAGTATCCCCTCGGGGCTCCAGGCCCAGCCGACCTCCACTGCTTGAGCCCAACTTGGGTCTCTTCCGCTTTCTTCCTTCCACCCTGAGGCTTGGCCACCGCAAACAGAGACTCGGTCATTTCCTCACACTGTTGGGCACCTCATGCCTGGGCACGGCCATTCTCCCCTTCCCAGGGGTTGGTAGTCACTGATCAGCTAGTCAATCAATTAACTACATGATCAATCAGACAGGGCCAGGGGCCCAAGGGGGACCAGCCAGGCCCATGCTAACATCGCATGAGACCCTACTGCGTGCATGGGTTTTTTTAGAGTCACACTGTAAGGAAAGGTGGCCTGTGGTCACCCAGCAAGTGCCGAGGCCACATCTCCTCCCAATCCCTCAGCAGTGGCCCAGGGCTGGGGGATGTCCAGGGAGCTGCCCAAGCTCAAAGCTGTTTGAGAAGCACAGACCCAGAATCTGGGCAGGGACCATATTTAAGCCCCTACACGTAGCTGAGAGCCTGGCCCCATGGATGGATGGATGGATGAATGGACGGATGGATGGATGGATGGATGGATGGATGGATGGATAATGGATGATGGTGGATGGAATATGGATAGATTAATGGATGGATGGATGAGTTAAAGGATGGATGGATTAATGGATGAAGGAATGGACAAGTGGATGGAGCAGAAATCTTGTATGTGTCGAGGCATTTCTTGGGTACCACATCCTGCTTCTCACTCTTGGTGTTGGGGAGTCTGGCCTGGCTCCTGCATCCTGCAGCTTCCACCCTTCCTGCGGCCTGCTCCCTTCACCTTGTCCATCCTGCCTGGTCCCCCTCCTCCCTCTGCCCCTCACCACCTTCTCCTCTCCACCTAGTGCTGACGCCTCCCTTCTGCAAGGTTTCTGGTGCCAGCCAGCCAGCCAGCTGCCCCGGTTCCAGCTCTCGGCTCTGATCAGGAGGATGGCCTCGCAGCAGGTCCTCCTCAAAGCCTGGCAGGTAAGCAGCTGTGGCGGGGCAGTTGTCAAGGGTAAGGCCAGACTCCCTGGAGAAGGGCCTGGAGATGGAAGCGTTTGCTAGATGCAGGAGGGTACCCCTGGCAGATGGCAGGGCAGGCAGGTACTGATGTGGAACCCAGGGCTGGGGACTGACCAGTCAGAAACACACGTTTGCAGCTCACTGGAGCACCAGGGTTGTCGTGAAGCCAGTCTGCCAACTCCAGAGCTACCTAAAATGTGTCTATTGGTGAGGCCTGCTGTGGTCCGTTGCCAGGACTCATTAGCCAGTTTGCTGGCAGATGCTTCTGCTTTGTGTTCCTGGTGAGGATGATAGTTTGTCCACTTCACCTGCATTGTCCCCTTCCCCAACTTTGTGTGGTGCATGACGCACCTCTTGGGTGGTTTTGCAGCCCACTGACTCTTACCTGGCTGGGGCTGCAGAATCCTGGGCGGTGAGAGGGGCCAGCTGAGCCCACCTCAACCCTGCAGCTGACCCAAGCGTCATACACCCCTGAGTGGAAAAAGAGAGAGAGAGAGGAAGGCAGGAAGGAAGCTTTGTCATTTTGTCCTGCTATAAAATTAGTAATAAACTTATTCAAGAAAAATTGGAAAATGCAGAAAAGTAGAAAGACCCTACCCTCTCCAGGGAAATGCCTAACTCCTGAGTCCTTCCTGTGGTCCCTTGTTTGCCCAGGGATTAGTTGGTTTAATGCCCAGGTTGTGCCTGAGTTGCCGTGTCATTGCATGACACAGTCACTGCGGTCCTGGGGAACCTAAGTCCTGGTCCCTTCATGCTGGTCACTCACCTCGTTACCGCTTTTCCCTGCGGTGGATCAAACCATATGGAACAGGTTTTTGGATTCAATGATTCCCTGAGAACAGACCTGTGTACTGAGGACCTGTGCATTTTGTGAGACATTTTCCGAGCTATGAAATTAATACATGCTCATGTGGGGGACTTTGGGAAACACTGGAAAATACAAGGGAAAAGTAAAATCCAATTTTTCCAGGTTTTCTTTTCCCAGGATTTAGATAACTCTCTGTTTTTCTTTGTTATAAATATCACAGGAATATTTTCACATAAATAGTTGAATGGTTCTCAATCCAGATATATCCAGTTGTTTTCCAGGATAATACAACAATTATCACCCCACCGGGGAGAGAAAATCACCCCCTATCCTGCCCTCCCCTAAGGTCAATACTGTCATTTAAAAATCTTTGCTGATTTGAGCAGGAGAGATGGTGTCTTTGATATGAACATTTTAAAGCCTCAGGTAGCTGTTGTTAAGTTGCTTTCTACAAGGTTCTGTTGATTCTCCAGTAATGTATGAGGGAGCTGATGTGGCCACATCTTCACCAGCATTAGGCATCACCATTTAAACAAGCAAAACCTAAACTCTTTGGCAATCAGATCTTCCCTATTTCTTGACTCCACTCCCTCCAGTGTTGTGTGAATTTTTATGAGGGTGTCTGGTTTTCATGATTCACTTACGAAAACAAAGGTAATTCAGAAATTTCATGAAAAAACAGAATTGAAAGATAATGGGAATGTCTCCTTGAACTTTTTGTACTGTCCCTCATACATAAATCCCTTTATGAGCTAACTTTAAAAAAAATTAATAGACTATATTTTAGAGCAACTTTAGGTTTACAGAAAATTAAACAGATAATACAGAGAGCTCCCTTATACCCCTCCACATCCCAGCCCAAACACAGGGTTTCCCCCATCATCAACATCTTGTATTAGAGGGTACATTTGTTATAATGAATGAAGCAACATGGATACATTATTGTTAACTGAAGCCCATGATTCACCTTAGAGCTCACTCTCTGTGTGGCACATTCTGTGAGTTGTGACAATTGCATAATGACATATGTCCACGATTCCAGGATCACACAGAACAGTCTCATCTAACTCTTTGCTCCACCGATTCATCCCTCCCCTCTCCCGCTGAGCCCGTGGCAACCACTGATATTCTACTGTTTCTATGGTTTTACCTTTTCCAGAATGTCATATAGTTGGAATCATACAGTATGTAGCCTTTTCAGACTGGCTTCTCTTAGTGATATACATTTAAGGTTCATCCATGTCTTCTCATGGCTTGGTAGCTTTTTATTGCTGAGTGATGCCCCTTTCGTGACGTACCGCAGTATATTTATCCCTTCACCTAGGGAAGGACATCTTGGTTGCTGCCTGTCTTTGGCAATTATGAATAAACATTTGCATGTAGGATTTTGTGTGAACCTAAATTTTCAACTCATCTGGGTAAATGCCTAGGAACGTGATTGCTGGATCATATGGTAAGAGTTTGTTTAGTTTTATAAGAAACTGCCAAACTGTCTTCCAAGGTGGCTGCACCATTTTTTTATTCCACCAGCAGTGATTGAGAGCTCCTGTTGCTCCATGTCCTTGGTACTGTTCATGTTTGGGGTTTTTGACTTTCTAAAAGGTATGCAGTGGCTTCTCATTGCTTTGATGTGCAATTCCCTGTTGACATAGGATGCTGCACATCTTTCCACATGATTATTTGCCATCTATATATCTTCTTTGGTGAGGTGTCTATTCAGATATTTTGCCAATTTTTAATGAGTTGATTTATTTTCTTACTGCTGAGTTTTAAGAGCTCTTTGTATATTTTGTATATAAGCCCTTTATCTGATACATGTTTTGCAAATATTTTCTCTCAGTCTGTAGCTTGTCTTCTCGTTCTCTTAGTGATTTTTGCAGAGCAAAAGTTTTAAACCTTAATAAAGTCCAACATCAATTCTTTCTTTCATGGAATATGCTTTTGGTGTTACACCTAAATGCTCCTCCGCAAACCCAGGTCACCTGATTTTCTCCTCTGTTATCTTCTAGAAGTTCTGTTGTTTTGCATTTTATATTTATATCTGTGATATAATTTTTGTTAAAAATATAAGATCCACATCTAGTTTTTTTTCTTGTATATATGCATATGGGCATCCAGTTGTCCTGGGTCTATTTCTGGGCTCTCCATTCTATTCCACTGATCTGTTTTTCTATTCTTTCAACAATACCACATGTCTTGATTATTGGTGCTTTACAGTAAGTCCTGAAGTCAGGTAGTGTCAGTCAAATGACTATTCTGCTTCAGTATCGTGTTGGCCATTCTAGGTCTTTTGCCTTACTGTATAAACTTTAGAGCCATTTTGTTGATATACACAAAATAACTTGCTGGGATTTTGATTTGGACTGTGTTGAATCTATGGATCAAGTTGAAAAGAACTGACATTTTAACAACATTGAATCTCCCTATCCATGACCATGTACTGTCTCTCCATTTATTTAGATCTTTTTTTATTTCTTTCATCGGAGTTTTGTAGCTTTCCTTGCATCGATCTTATACATATTTTGTTAGACTTATTCCTAAATATTTCATGTTTTTTGTTGTCAATATAAATGGTATTGTGTTTTTTATTTCAAATTCCAATTGTTCATTTCTGGTATATGGGAAAGCAATTGGCTTTTACGTATTAACTTTGTGTCATGCAGCCTTGCTATATTTCCTTATTAGTTCCTGGAGATTTTTTGTTTTCTTTTGTCAATTCTTTGGGACTTTCCACGTAGGAAATCATGGCATCCATGAACAAAGACAATTTTATTTCTTCTTGCCAAGTCTGTTTACCTTTTATTTCCTTTTCTGGTCTTATTGCAATAGTCAGGACTTCAGTGTGATGTTGCACTACCCATGAAATGGTATAATGTTATTTGAAAGTGGACTTAGATTAGTTGTAAATGTTTATTGCAAACTGTAGGGAACTACTAAATCTTTGTTAAAGAAGTACAATTGTTCTGTTAAGAAATGAGAGAAAATGAATCCTACAAAATGCTCAGTTCAAACCAGAGAAGGCAGAAAAGGAGTGGAAGACAAAAATAGGCATAAAGAACAAGAGCAACGGATAGAAAATGGTGAAAATATGGTAGACCCTAACCCAGCTATATCAGTAATCACTTTGAATGTCAGTGGCCTACATGCATCAATTAAAAGACAGATTGTCAAAGGACAAGATTCAACTATATGTTGTCCACAAACAAACAAACAAAAAAAAAAAACCACTACTGTGGTCTGAATGTTTCTTCCCTCCAAAGCTCATGTGGAAGTTTGATCCCCAATGTGGCAGTGTTGAAAGGTGGGGCTTGTGGGACATGATTGGATCATGAGGGCATAGCCCCCATGAATGGATTAATCTATTCATGAATTAATGAATTGATGGGTTAATGGAAGGATGAGTTATCACAGGAGTGGCACTGCTGGCTTTACAAGTAGAGCAGCTGAACATATTAATATGCTGTCTCAGCCCTCTCACCATGTGATACCTTGAACTGTCTCAGGACTCTGCAGAGACTCCCCACCAAGAAGGTCCTTACCAGATGCACCCCTTGACTTTGTACTTCCCAGCCTCCAGAACTGTAAGAAATAAATTTTATTTCTTTATAAATTACCCTTCCCTGTACTGGCCACCAACCAAAAAAAAAAAAAAAAGCAGCTTTAGGTATTCTAGGTGACAGAAGAAAACTAACTAATACACCTACTTTAAATATAAAGACACATATAGACTAAAATGAAACAGATGGAAAAATATACCATGATAACACTAATCAAAAGGCAGAGTGAGTGAGTAGCTGTATTAATTTCAGATGAGCAGACTTCAAAGCAGGGAAAGTTGTCAAGGATAAAGAGGGCCATTACATAATGATAAAGGGGGAAATTCTCCAATAAGATGTAACAACCATTAACATGCATGCACCTAACAACAGAGCATCAAAACATGAGGAAAAAACTCATAGAACTGCAAACAGAAATAGATGAATCCCCTATTATAGATAGAGAGTTCAACACTTTGCATCCGTAACTGACAGATCCAGAAGGCAGAAAATCAGTAAGGACACTGTTGAGCTCAACACCAACAACCAGATGGATATAATTGACACCTATAGATTACTTCATCCAACAACAGCAAAATGCACATTCTTCTTCATGTCACATGGAACATTCACCAAGATAGAGCACATTCTGAGCCATAAAACACACAACAAATTTAAAAAATAGAAATCGTACAATGTCTGATCTCAGATCACAATGGACTCAGACTAGAAATCAATAACAGAAAGATAGCAGGAAAATCCCAAAATACTTGGGGATTATATGGCACACTTTTAGAGAACACATGGGTCAAAGAAGAAGTCTCAGGACAATCTTTTAAATATTTCGAATTAGATAAAAATGAAAACACAGTTTATCAAAATTTGTGGGGTAGGGCCGAGCCTGTGGCGCACTCGGAAGAGTGCGGCACTGGGAGTGTAGCAGCACTCCCGCCGTGGGTTTGAATCCTATATCAGGATGACCAGATGACCGGTGCACTCACAGCGCTCACTGGCTGAGCACAGTGTGGCCGGTCTCAAAAAGGACAAAAAAAAAAATTGTGGGGTATACTGAAAGCAGTGCTTAGAGGAAAACATAGTACTGAATGTACATGTTAAAAAAAAGAAATATCTAAAATCAATCATCTAAGCTTCCATATTAGAAAACTAGAAGAAGAAGAGCAATATAAGCCTAAAGCAAGCAGAAGAAAAGAAATGGGAAAAATTAGAGCAGAAATCAGTGAAACTGAAAGCTGCTTCTTTGGAAAGATCACTAAACCCCTAGCCAGGCCAACCAAGAAGAAAAGAGAGAAGACACAAATTATTAATATCAGAAATGAAAAAGGGGCCATCACTACAAACCCTACAGACAGTAAAAGGACAATAAAGAAACATCCTTGCACATAAATGCAACAGCTTAGATGAAATGGACCAGTTCCCTAAAAGACAAAATCTATCCAAGCCCACAAAAGGGGAAAGAGAGCATCTAAAAAGGCAGATCATCTGAATATGCAGGATTATCTTTTTTCATCCTTTTACCATCAATGTTTGGGTTACTTTATGTTTGGGTGTATCTTAAACAGCATAGAACTGAATGATTTTAAATGTAATCTGAAAATCTTTGTCTTTTTATTGCAAAGTTAGTCCACTTACATCTATTAAGATCATTGCTTTCTTGGGCTTTGTTTCTTCCACCTGACTCTTTGTTTCTCTTTTTCCTACAGTATCCTTGTCTCTGGGTGGTTTGAGTATTTGTGCTGTGGTTGTTACTCTGCTCCTTGCCCTGTGTCTTTACGTACACTCACACACACACTTCAGCTGTTTGTTAAGTGCAGCTTCTGTGTTTTCATCAGTGCAAGCAACTGCTAACTGTGTAATACTGAGAGTTTGTGTATCTGCTTCAATGTTTTCCTAATCTGCTTTTTGCCTTTTTATTGACAACCAAATACCTTTAACATTCTATTAAAAGTCACAGACATTCTACATATTCATGTGTTGGGGATATCCCAGTTTTTCTTCCCCTCCCCTCTTGGTGTAGAGGACCCTTACCCACCAGGAGGTTGGTGCCCACTCTCCATTCCCTGGAGCAGGCTGGAAGAGGGGTTTGGGGTGGAGCTTCTTGGCAGGGGCTGCACAGAAATTTGGGGACTGTCGCTTTTGCTTTGAGGCCCCTTTCTCACACATGACTTCTTCACCTGTGGTCGATTGATGTAAAGTTAGGTAGAAGGACCCTTGGAGGAATTAACTAAAAATGCTTGAAATGACACCAAAGTAGTCCAAGCCAGAGAAGTCTAGGCAGGGGGTGGCTAAGAAGCAAGAAGGCGTCCTGCCATGGATGCAGTGGACAAGTGAAGCCTCAGTGGGACACTGAAGCAGGATGAGGGCTGGGGAAGGACACTGGGACTGGGCAGAGGATGCTGGAGGAGGGTAGAGCTGGGCTGAGGCTGAGAGGCACCACCCGTGGCTCCAACTTGGGAAGCTCTCCAGGGGGCTGTGCTGGAGGCAGGGAGGTCCCCAGCCTAGCTTGGGCTTCCTGGGGCCTCTGTGAGAGAGGACAGGGAATTGTCTACACCTGCCCAGCATCCAAAGTCTCCCTTCAAAATCCTTTGCAAGGGAGGAGAATGTTGCCATCACAGCCAAATCAAGGGGCCATGGCTGGAGAGCAGAGGGGGCTTTCGGACTGGGTCTTGAGGCCTGTTTTGATGTGGAAGCTGATGCAGGAAGAAGGAGGCCAAAGGAGGAGGAAATGGTGGATGTCCAGATGGGGCCGGCCCTGCAGGGAGGCCGGGCCTGAGAGCTGGGTGGGGGCTCAGCCCCAAAGGCCCCATGTGGAGGGGGAGGGGCTGGCAAGTCCAGCCAGAACAAGGGAGTGACACCACCCATCCCGCCAGCTCAGCTGCCTGGCCAACCTCGCCATGCGGCACGGCCTCCAGGATGACTTTGAGCTCCAGCCACCAGACCTACTGCTCTTTTACAAGTGAGTGCCCACACCAGGTCCAGGGCTGGCCCCGTGGCCACCACCACCACGAGTGGCACCTGCTAGCCATGGGCTGAACCGCCTCTCTGGAATCCTGGGGGGACCCCAACCCCCAGGGGTATCTCAGATCACCCTGGAGGACCCGGGTAGGGCTGTTGGGAGGCCACCCCTGCCCTCCTGACATTCTCCCTCCTGCCTCAGCCTGAGCCAGGTGAGGGAAGCTGACTGCCGCACCTTCACCCGCCGTGCTGCCCAGGGCCACATGGAGCTGCTAGCCAACCTGCCCGACCAGAGAGTTGCCCTGCAGCACGCAGCCATGGCCTGCTTGGTAGGCACCCAGGCAGGCAAATGGGTGGGTGGTAGGGTGGGCCTCCCTCCCACTGACCTGTGTCCCTGCAGGGGGGGCCCCGCCCATGGCTCAGCGCCTCTGACCTGCTGGTCCTTGGGGTCCTGGTGTGTGACATGGATGCACCCAACATCATCACTGCAGACCCTCAAGTGCTGCAGAACCTGCGACTCTGCCCCCAGCTGACCGCCGCCCAGAGGGCCGCCCTCAACATCCTGCTGGCCAGTGGGAGGACCCAGCTTGGGTGGGTGGGGGTCACAGGGGCCGGGGTGAGGGAGGATCCACAGGGCTGGAGGGGCCTCACCTCCTCAAGATGAGACAGAGGCAGCCCGGGGTTTGGGCCCAGAAGGTCACTGATGTCCACAGTCCCACTGACCTCGGACCCCAGACCCCAACATCACTCTGACCCTGCAGCCTATGAGGCACAGGGTAAGGGGTGCTGCGCCACTGTCTGGGGTGGGAGTGTCTGCAAGGACCAGGTGTCCCCAGCAGGGAAGACCCTGTGAACCTTGTGTGGGTGCTGGCTTGGGGCTGGCATGTCAGGGAGGAGCAGGAGGCCTGCAGGGGCTGGGATGCTGTCCTAGACCTGGACACGGTGCCCTTCCTATGCACCAGGCCCCCTGGCTCCTGGAACCTGGAGGGGCTGCAGGCCCTGGGACCTCTGGCTACCTACATCAGCCCCCGCCTGTGGGTGCAGGTGCAGGAGGTAGGATGATGCCTGGGGGGTGGAGTGAGGGGCATCCTGCCATTCAGGCCAAGCATCTGCCACACACACTGTGATGCCTGAGTTGTGTGAGTGAGTGCCCAGATACTCCCCATCACAGGGTTTCTGTCTGTGGGGTGGGGGGAGGGGACCCGTTGGCCCCTCACCATGACATGGAGCCACCACACCTGCCCCGCCAGGCTGTGGGCCTGGACTTCTTCCGCAGCATGGTCGCCATGTGCCGGGTGGGGCATCTCAGTCAGCGTGATGCCAGGCGCTTCGTCACCAGCTTCCTGGAGGCCAAAGCCAGCACAGTGTCCTCGAGGCCCAGGCGGGGCACAGGTCAGTGTGGCCACCGTGGCTGGGGATGCTGCACCTCCCATGGTCTGGGCTGCTCATCCAGGCCTGGTGACCTCAGAGTAGTGATTTGGGTCAAGTTTTCAGTTGGAGGTAAAGCTTGGGGAGACAATCAAGGTCTGGTCAAGGTTGGAAGTGGAGGTAGGGTCATCCACATACCCCACAGGGAGATCCTGTGTCCGTGGCAACATCACAGCAGCGACGCTTCAGGACGACCTCTTCCTGGTGCACTACGACTGCCCCCAGCTTGAGTCCTGCCTGGGCAGCCGCGTGCTCAGGGCCAACCTGGACCCCCTGCTGCAGCACCCGCTGCCCATTGAGTGCCAGCGTGTGGTCAAGGCCAAGCTCACGCAGGTGCGCTGGCAAGCTTGGGGAGGTGTCAGGGCACAGGCCACATGGCTGACACCACCCCTTGCTGGCCTCAGATCTACCCACATGGTGTCCCTGAGGACCAGTTGCGAATCATCACCTCACTGGTCTACCTCTACTCCGTCAATGAGATAGGCCAGTGGAACATCACATCCAGAGACACAGTCGTGGCCTTGCTGGCCTCAGACGTGGCCCTGGAGAACCAGACAGAGGTGAGGGCAGCGGGGGCAGGTGGGGACCACAAGCCCCAGCCCCAAGCCCTGGCTCCACTGACCCTGGTCCTGCCCCCAGGCCGTCCTGCAGAAGTTCCTGGACCACAATGGCAAGGTCACTGGCACCCTGCTAGTGGCCATCGGGGGCTCCCGCCTCTGCTGGATGAGTCCCCGGCAGATCCATATCATCCAGCCTTCAGAATTCCGGTGAGCCCACTCAGCAACCTTGAAGGCAGCTCCCTTCTCAGCCAAGGAGAATCACAAGGGGAAACTGAGGCTCAGGACGAGGTCCAGTCCAGGCGAGGCCATTGGAGGAGCAGTAGGGTCCCAGGGCTGCCATAACAAAGTACCACAAACTGGATGATTTAAAACGATAAAAATTTATTCTCTTGCACTTCCGGAGGCCAGAAGTCCAAAATCGAGGTGCTGGCAGGGCCACACTCTGCGCCTGCAGGGGCATCCTGCCTCTTCCAGCTCTGGTGTTTCTTTACATCACTCCAGGCTCTGCCTCATCTTCACATGAGCTCCCCAGTGTGTCTGTATCCACATTCCTCTGTTTTTATAAGGACACCAGTCATTGGATATAGGGCCCATCTAATCCAGTCTGACCTCATCTTTTAATTTGATTACGTCTGCTAAGACCCTATTTCCAAATAAGGTCACATTCTGAGGTTCCTGGTGGATGTGAATTTTGGGGGACACTGTCAAACTCAGTACAGAGGGAAGAGGAAATGTGTGGCTCAGGGAGAGAGGGCCTTGCCTAGCTGTCCAGAGGGCAAAGGGCTCCCAACCTGCTCACCTGCCTCCTCCTCCCCAGGCTGGCTGGAGCCCTGGACATCTCCTCCTGCCCTCAGAGCCGGAAGGACGTGCTGTACGCCAAGGCCCGTGAGGCCTTTGGCAGCACCAGGACCACGGCTGCATACTACCGCTTCATGCGCCCCTACCTCGGTGAGACCCTGCCCTGTGTGCAGCACCCCTCCCCCAGAAGCCCCGGCCCTCCCCTTCTCACCAGTGCCCCCCCAGGTGGCGCCCCTGTGGAGGAGCTGCGGCACCTGGCCCAGGCCAACGTCTCCATGGACATCGACACCTTCACCAACCTGAACCCCCATGTGCTGCAGGTGGAGCCCCGGGGCCACCCCAGTGGGGGGCTGGGCAGAGCTGGCCAAGCTGGGAAGTCCCCGGGTCACAGGTCCGCACACCCAGAAGTCAGAGGCGTGCAGATGGCGTGGACCCCATGCCACTTCTCCAGGCTGGTTCAGTCCCACCGTTTGCGCTCAATCCTGGGTTAAGCATTGCGCTCGCTGGGTCTTCCCCTGGCCCGGGAAGGTGGCCCCATGAAACCCTCCATCCCTCCCCCTGTCGCCCCCTCATTTTCTTGTAGAGCCTCAGTGTCGACAATGTGACCACGCTGCTGGGCCAGAACGTGGGGGACCTGCAGAAGGCTCGCAGCCACCCGGCCATCAGCTCCTGGCTCCGCAGCCTCAACAGCTCCACCCTGGGCGAGCTGGGCCTGGACACCGGCCTGGATCCCGCCAGCCCCACTGACCCAGGCCACGCAACCAGTGGGTCCCCCAGCACCAGACCCCTTGCACCCCGTCCAGTCCACACCTCAGGCCTGCCCGGGAATGACGCCGAGGTCCCCACCTCAGGTACAGCCTGTGTCCCCTGGTCCCCCTGCCTCTGCTGGGCCCTTTCTGCCCAGGACCCTCTGTGGACCCCTGGCAGCCCCTAGGTTCACACCTCACGCCCGCTCTCCCACTGTCAGCCAGCTTCTTCCCTTTGCCTTCTGGGGGGACGTCTGGGTGGTGTTGGCTTCCACCTTCACTGCACCATAAATTATTTAGGGACATGACTGCCTCCTCCACAATGCCCTGAGCAGCAGGATGTGGGGGTGGAGGAGGCTTTGAGATCCTGTTGGGGCCCAGAAGAGCAGCCATAATGGGAGTCCTCTGCCTTCCCCACCCCCACCACAGAGGGAGGGGCCACCCAGGCCTGTTGGGCTCTTGGGCGTGGCTCTGGGAGCAGCTCCAAGACAACTGATGGGTCCCCTCTGTGTTCCATCCACAGGCAGCCCTCCAGCCCTCCTGGGCTACCTGCCACTTGCTGCAGTCTTGCCCTCTGGCCTCCTGTGGCTACTTCATAGGGACGCCTCAGGGCCCAACCGGGGCTGCCCAAAGGGCGTCTGCACCACCGGCCCACAGCACTGCCCCACAGTGGCTGGGCCTATGGGCGTCACAGGCAGGAAAAACGGGGCTGCTAGCTGGAGCTGGACACGTGCCCAGGCCGAAGTGCAGGCTCTGGGCCCAGGGGACCAGCCTGTGTCCCTCATCCTAGGGGTCTGCAGGTCCCCAGGCTTCCAGGACCTGGAGCTAGACTGGGGACCTGGACCATGAGGAGCTGAGGGATGCCCAGCCACAGGCCGAGGCCAGCAGAGGGAGACGCTGCCCACGCCCTCTGGTCTCCTTCAGGAGAACTGGGTTGGGGTGGGGACTCTGATGTCACTAACCCACTGGTGGATATGAATAAAGCAAGGGTTCTGTTCCTGCTTGTGTCTTTTCTGTGGGCCTGCTCAGGAGCACAGAGACCCCTCTCAGCCAGTGCCCAGCCCCTGTAGGCCTCCCACACCCCTCAGCTGGGGGCTCGGAAACAGAGCTCCCACCCGCTGCCTTTTGGGGCCACCTGAGTGGGGCATGGCCTCAGGTGCAATGGCAATAGGTCAGGAAGGCCTTGAATGGCCCGCACCCTGCCTAGAGGCCCACCCTCGGGACCCCTTTACAAGGCAAGTCGGAGGGGCTGAACTCAAGGAGCCAGTTTATGGGGTCACAGGAAGGGCCAAAGTCACACCTCAGAACACCACAGGGAATGTCTGCACGGGGTATGTGTCCCCGTTTATTGAGCTCAAGTACCCTCGGCATTGGGCAGGGACCACCCAGGCCTGCTCCCGGCTTTGCAGGGCTCCGCAGTGGAGCTGGGGGCATCCGGACGGGTGGCCTCAGCTCAGGGTCCAAGCCGGGAGCAGAGCTGGGATGGCGAAGAGCGCAGGTCCGGGCCCGAGGTGGCAGGACCCTCTGGAGAGGGCCTCTGCGATGACAGAGTAACTCAGACCGCCCACGGCGATCCGCCCCGCCCCCGGCCCAGGCCCCCAGCCCACCTCGGGAGTCGAGGTCCAGGACGAAGTAGCCGTTGGGCACGCCACCGCGGAGCCCCAGCCCCAGGCTGTCCAGGGCCTCCTGCGGCTGCCAGGAGACCCAGTCGCGCACCGGGCTGTTCTCCTCCTCTGCCTTCAGGCCCGCCAGGTGCGGTCCCAGAAGATTCTGCACCTCGGCCACGGTCAGCCGCTGCCAGAGCCCCGGGCAGCCGTCAGGGTCCCCAGCCCCTGCTCCCCAGAGGCTGCTTGGCCCTCCAGACTTTGGGGATCTCGAGCCGGTTGGCCCTGGCTCGACTGAGGCCCCTCCAGAGACCCCGCCCCTTCCCATGGCCCCGCCCTCCCGAGGACTTGCTCTCATCCCAACTCATCCCCATCTAGTGGCCCCGCCCACGCCCGAGGCACCGCCCCTTCGCGAGGCCCCGCCCCCATCCCGGACCCTCCCTCCAGACCCTCCCTTCGACCCCGTACCACCACGGCGTCTTTCCGCAGAGTCTTGAACGTGGCTATATCCATGTTCACGTTCTGCTCACTGAGAGCCTGCAGGTCCTCCGTGGGGGCCCCACCTACCCGCAGGGAGAGGGCCCCACGCGTGAGACTTCACAACACACCCCAGGCCCGCCCTCTGACCACTGGCTACAAGAAGCCCATTGCTTTACAGGGTCCCTTCCTCCTAAGGAATTCCTGGGCCTTGGGATTACCTGGCCGCCGTCTGACCCGCAGCCTCAGTCTCCACACAGTTGGAGGGGTGAGGGGCGGGTGACCGCCCAGGCGCAATGGCAGTGGGCAGCCCAGCGAGGTGAGGACCTGGCAGCACCAGGGGTGTGGGGGGCGGTGTCTGCGTCTCTCCCTTGCTGTGCCCACCCTGGCCGTGTGCTCCCGGCTTACCCAGAAAGTACTTGACCTTCATAAAGTACTCCTGCCCGCTCATGTTCTGGAAGGTGAAGTGGGCCTTGGGGTAGAGGAGGTCCAGCTGCCGTGGGCTACATGCGTCCAGGTCCTGGGGCCCGACCGCCCTGGGGGGCAGCGCAGGGCCACGCAGTGAGCACAGAGCACAGCATGCCCACCTTGCCCAGGAGAGCCCGGGACTCACCAAAGGACACTGGGTTTCACGAAGTCCAGCTGCGTGGGGCTGAGGAAGCACAGGTACATGGGGCGGAAGGTGGCCAGGGCGTCCAGGGTGTCCTTGTCCAGCTGGCCCCTTCCTGCCACATAGCGGGCAATCAGGGCAGCCACCTGTGAGAGGAGGCCACTGAGCTGCCTTGGGGCAGGTAGAGAGTATCTGCCTATCGGCCCATGCAACCTCGTGCTGTTTCCCCCCTCAGGCCTGCACAACCTCATTCCATGTGACCTCTCCCAGGCAGGTGGTCACCTGAGCGTCCATTTTTCTCCCCTTGCTGACTCTGATCAGGTCTTTCACCATCTCCAGGGATGTCACATTCCATTTGTAGATGTCCTCGGGTCTCATCCTGAGAAAGAAGTAGCTCAGGCGCTGGATCAGGGACTCGGGGTAGCCTTGGGGGTAGATCTGCAGGGGGAAGTGACCATGAGGGCTGAAGCCACTCCCCGGGCGAGGGTGACAGGAAGACTCAGGCAAGGCAGGCATGCGGGAGCCATGTGGCGAGCTACCTCATCCAATTTGCGCTTAAAAAGGTCAAGCTGCTGGTAGGTGAAGGGCATCATGTTTACACGGTCCATCTGGGTGGCCAGCAGGGCCCCGTGCACACAGGCCTCCATCTCCCACTCCTCGTACAAGACCAACTCCACATCCACCAGGCGGACCTCCCGCCCTGGGGGGCAGGCACCCTCTGCAGGGGCAGGCAGGGGTCAGGGGCCAGCCTTCTCCTTTCAACCTTTTCCTCACCTTGAAGAATGAGTTACCCTCTCTGTGCCTCAGTTTACCCACTGGCAAGATGGGGCAATTCTGTTTACTCTGCCATCAAGGTTCACAGGCAGGGGCTGGTGAGACCCTACAATGCTAATCCACCCACCCCCCAAGTGTCCTGCCCCAGCCTGATGCCTGACGGGGCAGGGTGCAGGGCACAGGGCTCACTCTTTGTGTCTCGCCGGAGCCTCGGGAGGACGACAGTCCTCTGCTCAGGCCACTGCCAGTATGGATCCCGGTAGGTGCGTTGCAACCAGGCGGTCATGACACCCTGAGGATGGAGCAGGGCCATGGCTGAGCCTCCATGGGCCAGGCGTCCGCAGACCAGACAGGCTGGGGGGTGGGGTCTCACCTTTGGGATGCTGTGGATGACAGTCTGGTCCAACAGAGGCAGCAGACCCTGCAGAGCTTCCAGGGTGGAGACTGACCACCTTGATGGGGGACTGTCCAGATACAGGGGGCCCAGCTCAGGGACCCCCAAATGCAGCCCCAGACAGAGAGGGCAGGAGACAGAGCCAGGGCCAGGTGCTGTCCCTGGAGAGGTGCTGGGAGGACTCTGCAGTGGGGCATTGGCAGGGGTTGCAGCAGGGGACGCTGGCCCTGGGCCATGCAGCACAGCCGTGGATGCGCTCACATGTACCAGCCCGAACACACCTTCAAGGTCCCAGACACCTCCACTCACCCATACGGGGGTCCTCCGCCCTGCAGAGCCACCCTGGCTGCCTCCTGCTGATCCTGGTCCAGGGGTCCAGAGCAGCCCGCCAGCCGGGGTAGGAGGGCTTCCGCCGAGTGGGCCACGAAGTGCCCAGGCAGGTCACAAGCCAGGCCTCCCAGAGCCTGCACATCAGCCTTGCTCACCCGAGACCCCCGCACGCCCTGCATACATGGCCGGCCTCAGCGCCTTTGCAGGGACAACTGAGCCCCCTCCTGCTGTGCTGCACCCACCAGCCCCAGCCCATACCAGGCAGGCCAGAGCTGCGGGCAGCAGCCGCTGCCGCTCCGGAGCCCTCTGTGGCAGCACGTCCACGTTGGCCTTACTGACGCGGGAGAAGAAATGGGCACAGGCCTGGGGCCCTGGGAATGCAGCCGGGCTGTGGAGAGAGGGTGCTGGGGGCAGGCCATGCCTGATGCTGCATGGCCCTGTGCCAGAGCTGGCCTGGCTGGGCCACCACAGCTCCCACTTTGGCTTCAGGTGCAGGTGGGGGCAGGGGGGTGCAGTGCCTACTCAAGGAACAGCAGCATGTCCAGCGGGAAGGTGTCCAGGTCCTCAGGGACTCGGTGCTCAGAAAGGCGGCGTGCCAGACAGCGCAGCTGCCAGGAGACCAGACGTCCAGCATGGAACATTCTGGACACTGCCCCCCTCCAGGATGGGCCAGGGCCTCCCTGGTTGATCCCCACCCCCACCCCACTCTGCATACACTGTCCCACAGCCCTGCCAACACGGAGCCTGGGGTGGTAGATGTCCCTCCGCCTCCAGGGCCATCCAAGGAAGACATGCGCTTGGCTGCCCCCTCCCCCACCTATCATACTTTTACTGGTTCTCCATTTGGGGACAGAGCCTTGAAGCCTAGCCTCGGGGCTCCAGAAGGGGACCCCAGAAACTGGGCCTCAACACAGCTGTGATGGCCAGGTCATTTCAGACTTGGTCTCAGAGAACTGGACCCCAATGGATACGGGTACCCTAGTGGTCAGCTTAGGTGGCCAGAGGAGCTCTGGAAGGACGGACTTGTGGTGAAGATGCATGTGGGCACCAGGGACCAGCCTGCCGACTCCCTAGCGGGGAAGGGGCCCGAGTATGCCCCACCCACCCCGGCCCAAGGACCACACAGGGACTAACCTGATCTGCATGGAGCGTGACATTCTTCTTCCCCAGGGCAATGGCCAGCTCTTGGACACGCTCTGCACTCAGGTCTGACACTATCACACACGTGAAGCCAAGGAGGAGGCCTGGGGAGAGGCTGGGGAGGGCCGGGACGTGCACTGGAGATGGCACCACCAGTGCCCATACCCCCCGCAATGCCCTTTAAGACCCTGGTGCTCCCAGGGGACTTCCCCCAGGGCCAGGTGACACCCTCAAGGATCAGGGATGCTGTCCTCTGGAGGGGACAGAGGCTCCACCCAGCCCTAAGCCCAGCCAGGCAGGGACACAGGAGTGAAATGATCCCACCTGGGTGTCCCCAGGACCTTCCCAAGAGGCAGATCTGAGGAGGAGAAAAAGCAGGAGGGGGGCATTGGGAGGGCAAGCACAGCAGGCTTGGGGCGCCTGGCCAGGCACAGTCAACGAGGCCCCCAAGCACGTGGACTTGAAGGCAGCGGAGATCCTGAACCCACCTGGCAAAGTCAGACACGTTGGCCACGGCTTGGTCAAGGGACTCAGCCTCCTGCTCCTGGGGACACAACGCCTGCTGACCACGGCGACTGTGACCAGCTCCCCCAGAGCTGGAGCTGCTCGGGCTCAGCTGCACCTTGGGCTCAGCTACTTCAAGGCCCAGGTACTCCAGGGTACAGGTACTCCCTGAGTCCAGCTGTTTCTGGGGCCTCGCTACAGTCTGGGCTCTGCTACTCTCTGGGCCTGGCTGCTCCAGGCGACCAGCCTTATCTCAGATCCAGTTACACCTTTGCAAGGGGACCTTTGAAACTGGCACACACAGCTTCCCAGGTATGTGTGTGTATGAAAGAGAGAACACAACCAGCATCCCCCACCCCCATGCAGGGCTGAGACCCCCACCCAGGACCAGAAAACTGTCCCCTGTCTCCCCACAGGGGCCCTTACCGGTCCTGTCTCTGCAGCCTGGGCCCTCCAAAGTTGCATCCACTCTGCAGGGGGAGAGGGCACAGGCTTGAAGGATGGCCTGGGGACTTATGGATGTGCTTTGGCAAAGCCTGGCCTCGCCCTGGCCCCCAGCCCTGTGCACACCCCACAGAGCATGGAAGCAGAGAGTTAAGGCCCTTGCACCCCTTGACGTCATAGCCCACCCTCCCCCCAGGCACAGTTGTCTGCACCCCACCAGGGAGCCAGGCCTCCCACATGTTCCTCCTGAGACGCAGCTGCTCTGGGCGGTGGGATGCCCATCCCACGACATCCCCACTATGGCCTGAGCCCCCATCACTCCCTGGCCCAGGTTCCAACCCCACCTGGGGTGCTGGACACAATCATCTCTGGGGGCAGAGAGGTGATTGATGGCCTGCTGGACTCAGGGCGCCTGCCCACAGCTGTGGAGAAGGCCTGAGTAGAGCTTTCCCAAGGTCCTGACCCCCTAAGGACCCAGGCTACCCTCCACCCCAGTCCATCAGTCCCACCCTTTGCAGCAGCCCACCCCCACACTCACCAAGGACGAGGAGGGACAGCAGTAGGTTGCTGTGGGTGGCGGTCGCACAGGACCCCAGAGTGGATGGAGCCATTAGCAAGGCCATAGTCTGTGAGGAACAGTGACTCTGATGCCCCTGTCACTTGGGCAGGACAGGACCCATTCACCCACCCCAACTCCTTGCCCCCATCCCAGGCCAGTATGGGACCTTGTGAGGCCCAGGAGGGCTCCCAGGTCGAAGCTTCACAGGCACCTGCCGCACGCACGTCTGTGCCACGGCCCTGCTCTCCAGGCCTGCCCCCTCCGGGAAGCGGCTGCAGGGAGGCAGGTTGGGTCTGAGTCAGCCCAACCCCCAACTATGAGAGCCCAGTGTCAGTCAACCAGGGCCCATCCCCTCCCCGCACCAGCAGGGCAGGGTGGTAAGAGTTTAGAGCAAGGAGACAGAGCCACCTACCCCTGCGGTTGGCCTCAGTTTCCACCTGCAGGTGCCTGGGCTTTGTGCACCCAGGGCCCTCCAGGGGATAACGCCCAAAGTGGGGAGGGCAACACAGGTCCATGCCCCTCCCCTCTGCCAGGCCTGGGCGCAGCACAGCCTCTCTGGCCCCATTCTCAAGTGTAAACATGGGTGGGGCAGTGGGTGGGTGGGTGGACAACTTGGGGGGATCCCTTTGTGCTCTCTGGGATGGGGCTTGGGAGCCAGTATGGGGTGGGGAAGTGGGTGGGGAGCCCCTCCCTGGAGAAGAATCATCCTCCTGGGATAGGGGTGGGGCCTGAAGACCAAGCCTCCTTCTGTGCTCACCCCCCAGGGTGGCTGAGAGGAGTGGAGCCCCCTCCAAACCTTGGCCCAGGCCTGTGTGGGTCTCTCCCACAGCTCGAAAACAAGGGGCACCTCACTTTCACATTTCAGCTGCCCCTGTCGTCAGGGCAGAGAGCCCCACCAGGAGCCCCGCCGGGCCAGCTCAGCAGTCAGGGGAATGTCTTGGGGAGCCGTAAACCTTCCAGGTGACTTCCTCTCCCTCCTCCCCAGGTACCAGAAGAGGAGGGGAGGCTCCTGCAGCTTTGAACATCTTGAGAAGGTAGAAAAAACCCAGACCCCAGACCAGAACATGGGTCCAAGCACAACCCACAGGGATGCAATCCATTTTGGCCCAGTCCTGGGTGCATGTATTTATGTGTGAAACAGAAACAAAATCTCCAGATCGCCTATCCTGCCTTGTCTCTGAAAATGCTGGTCTGATGGGCACTGGTGGGGGCCGCACATGACAGGTGCCAGGGATCGGCCCATCTCTCCTCCTGTGTCCTCCGTGACCAGTGTTCACCAGGTCATCCACTGCTCATTAACCACCTGCACACTTGCTGAGCACCTACCATATGCTGGGCACGTGCTAGAGTCGGAGAGACTCAGCCCTGTCTGGAACCCTGGGGGTGGGGCCTGGCCACAGAAAGAGCCAGCCCTGTCCCGCCCTGCTACCAGGTGACAGCCATCCCCCTTAATTCCCCAGGTGAAGTGCGAGGTGGAAGAGGCTGGGGCTGTGCTGGAGGAATGGCCAGATCCTCCCCTGCCCGAGGGTCATGAGCTCTAGCCCCCAGCAGGGGCAAGGCTACAGGACACTGCTGAGGCTCTCTCCTGGCCCACCTGCCTCACCCACCTGCAGAATCTCCCAGCCCAGACCAGACTGGCCCCCAAGTGACAGAAAATGAAGTCAGACCACATTCCCTGCCAACCGCAGGCCTCTCTGGTGAGGTCAGGCAGAGGAGCTTAGTTAGGGATGGGTCTTCAACACAGGGTCATCTAGCCTGCCCGAAGCACAGGGATACCGTGTGGCCAGCCCAGGTCACACAGCATGTCAGGAGCTGGGGGGTGGAAATGAGCTCTGAGAGCAGGAGAGGGCACCCATGAAGAGCAGGGGCTGCTTGGTTTGGGGCTGGCCAGGGCCCCCTCCCCTAGCAGATCCCCATATAACCTCAGCCTGACCCCTGCTCCCAGCCAGAGCAGGTTTGACCGGAGGTGCCCAGAAGTGCTGTTGGGGTGTCCCTGCCCTCACGTCCCCTAGACAAGCCCACACACAAACATTGGTGTATGCATGACCCCGGGCCTTGACCCCAGGAGTCACCCATCACGGACCAGGCTACAGTCAGCCCCTCATGGGCCTGAACACTGAGCTCAGTCCCAGGAGATGCAGTTCCTGGGAAAATTCCCCATACCCCTGTTTTGAGAGCCCCCAGCTAAATTGGGGTCCCAGCACTGAGCAGCTGGCAACCTATCCTAACGGGAAACAAAGGGGAGCTGGACGTGGTGCTCACCGTGCACCTTTCATGGGTACCTCTTTTACCTGGGGATGGCTAATACCTCATTGTCCCACCCACGATCAGGGGTCCCTCACACAGAAAATTTATTTACCTGCCTGACGGTTGCTGTGGTGCTGGGAGCCAGACCTTGTGTCCTCCCCCCATCTCCACATCCCGGGGAAACCCAGCCTGGGGCAGCCCCCAATTCAGATGAAAGCGCGAAGTCAATACACTGCCACAATAGGGACTATGTTCAAAGATTTCTACTTACAGATCCTGGGCAGGGAGGGCCGAGCTCTGTCCCGGGTCACACAAAGCAAGAATGACATGCCAGGCAACTAGCAGTGCACACGAGAGAACAGAGTGTGGTCACTCTAAGCTCATGGGCAAAGGCATAGATGGCCCTTTAAAAGAAGCAGCAGGAAACCAGGGAGCCCAGTCCCCAAGGCCAGAGAGATGCCTCAAGTTCTTATCTGGAGCCTTCGGGTGTGGTGCTCGAATGCCTAGGCAGCTGCCTTTGCTGTGCCATTCTCGTACACCCCCTGGACCCCTTAGGTCTGAGTGGCCTTTGCAGGGCCCTGCCCATGGGATTCTGATGTGTCAGGGTGATCCGCCAAACCTGAGCCTCCTCTGCCTCAGTTTACTCAATTGGAAAGTGGGGTGGTGAAGAGGCCAGGCAACCTCACCCTGGGGCTGTCAAGGGAAACAAATGAGTCTGTGCCTGGGGCAGCTGGGAACAGTGGCTGCTCATGCCGCAGGAATGTGTGGGTGGAGACCCTGTGGAGGAGCCTCAGAGGGGCACCACGCCAGACCTGGGCCGCTGTGAGGGAGGAGGGGCCCAGAGGGAGTGGAGAGCTGACCTTGGCCTTCCCCTGGGTGGGTGTGGGTGGGAGCGCCAGCCCCAGGTTCTGTGGGACCTGACTCTCCTGTTTCCCAGGTGGTGAAACTGCAGAAGTAGAGTGGACAAGATCACATGACAAGGTAACTTTGTCATCTCCCTGCTGGACGGTCTCCTCAGGCCACTCCACCCATCCCAGGCCAGCAGGTTCTGGATGGTAGTCACACAGCCAGGATGTGACTCCTAGGAGCATCAGCCATAACCGTGGTTTCTTTCAAATAACCTCCTGACTCACATGGTGTGCTGTGGACAACACCACGGCCGTTAAGTGATGGGGTAAGGGCTATGAGAACACACAGCCCAGGGGAGGGAAATTCAACCCTAGACCAGGCCTGCTCCAGCAAGCACATGGCACTGCCCCTCCATGATGGCAGGGCGACTGGAGTCCACCCACCCCAGGCACTGGCTTGTCTCCTGGAAGAGAGGTGGGGACCATCTTCCCAGTGCATCTGTGCTGGCTGCACACTGCCCCAGGGATGGCAGAGTTTTTCTTCCTGACCTTGGGCCACAGCCGGGGGGCATGACCTTGAAGCCAAAAGTCCAGGGCAGCTCCTTCACTTCCTCTCCAAGCCTTCCAGTAATTTTGAGAGCACTAATTCCCAGTGTGGAATCTGTCTCTGCTTTTAATACCTGCAAAGGTTTCTGTTTGCTAAGCTAAGTATATAAAGCTGCCTGTCTCTGATCGCCTGTTTCCATGGAGTGGGATTTCTATTATATGCTGTGGAACCCAACCCTAGTTAACACAGGATTCAGCAAGGCTCCCAAGTGCCAGAATGAACTTACAAAAGTCAATGGAGGGGTGAGTGCCTTTTTAAAAATCCCTTCCATAGAAAACAACTGAAAACTTTTGGACAAAATATATGAAAGCAATTACCTAGGTGCTCTGGGGAGTGAAAAAAGTCTGAAGATTATGGAGAGGAATTGATACTTAAGGGAAGATACCAGCATGGAGTGAGTGTCCCTTTCATGTGGTGGCCTTGCCCTGAAGGTAGGCAAGGGGGAGGCTGCAGTGGCATGAAGTGGCTCACACCCCAACAGAATCCTACCAAATTTCTGGCTGAAGGAAGCCAAACAAGGATCCCAGAATAACCAGAGACCAGAGAATGAGTGGAGAGCTCTAGAAAGCAGAGAGCTGGAGACTTCAAGTCTCTGGCTGCCCCCTGAACCAGGCATGTGCAGGGGAAACTGTCTGCAGCTTCAGCCAAATATTAAAAACTGGCTGATATCAGAGCCTGTGCCCACCACAGGAGTGGCAAAGTTCACAGCTGGCCAAGTTAAATGCCTGTAAAAACAAAAGCATCAATGGTCTTCATGAGAATATAACAGGATGCAGCATCTATGCCCCATAACTGTCACAATGTTCAGGATATAACCCCACAGTACATGGCATACGGAGAGCCAGGAATTGTGACCCATTCAAAAGGGAAAAGACAAACAACTGAAGCCACTTCTAAGATGAGTCAGACACTGGGATGATCAGACAAAGATTTTAAAGCAGCTGTTAGAACTATGCTCAATGAGGTAGTGGGAAAAGGTTGACCATGGATGAAAATGTAGAAAAAATAGAAAACATTTCAAAAGAGTGAAACAGACCAGCCTTACAAGAAATGCTGAAGGGAGTCCTACATCTGGAAACAAAAGGATGATAACTACAATCAAGAAGATGCAAAAGGATAAAACTCACTGATAAAGCAGCTACACAGATGGGAAACAGAAATGAATCAAACCTTATCACTACAAAAAAAAAAAAGAAAAAGAAAAAAGAAAAACCTACCAAACTACAATGATAAGCAGTAAGAGAGGAAGAAATGAACAAAAGGTATAAAAATATTCAGAAAATAATCAACAAAATGGCAGCAGTAAGTCTACACCAATCAATAATAACCTTAATGTAAATGAACTAAATTTTCCAATTAAAAGACATAGACTGGATGAATAGATTTTTTTAAAAAGACCCAAGGGCCGGCCCGTGGCTCACTTGGGAGAGTGCGGTGCTGATAACACCAAGGCCACGGGTTCGGATCCCATATAGGGATGGCTGGTTCGCTCATTGGCTGAGCGTGGTGCTGACAACACCAAGTCAAGGGTTAAGATCCCCTTACCGGTCATCTTTTAAAAAAATAAAAATAAAAAAATAAAAAATAAAATAAAAAGACCCAAATATATGCTGCCTATGAGAAACTCACTTACCTGTAAAGACACATATAGACTGAAAGCAAAGAAATGGGGGGAAATTTTTTTCATACAAATGGAAACCAAAAGTGAGCAGGAGTAACTATACTTACATCAGATAAAACAGACTTTAAGTCAAAAATCATAGAAAGAGGGCCGGCCCAGTGGCACACTGCTACAGTGCGCCGCTTGGGAAGCGCAGCGGCGCTCCCGCCGAGGGTTTGGATCCCATATACAGACCGGCCGCTCACTGGCTGAGCGAGGTGTGGGAGCAACACCGTGGGTTGCGATCCCGTTGCCAGTCCCAGTCCGGTACGGGCGCGACACTGAGGGTTGCGATCCGTTGCCGGTCACGAAAAAAGACAAAAAGGAAAAAAAAATCATAGAAAGGGACAAAGAAGGTCATTATATAAAGTAAAGGGATCAATTTAGCAAGAGGATATAACAATTGTAAATATATATGCACCAAACATCAGAGACCAAGATGTATAAAGCAAAATATTACTAGATCTAAAGGGAAAGATAGACTCTAATACAATAATAGTTAGGGCCTTCAACACCCCATTCTCAATATTGGACAGATCATCCAGCCAGAATATCAACAAAGGAACATTTGATTTAAACTGCACTATAGACCAAATGGACCTTACAGACATTTATAGAACGTTTTATCCAACAGCTACATGATACACATTCTTCTCATTAGCAAATGGAATATTCTCCAGTACTGACCATATGTTAGGTCACAAAATAAGTCTCAATAAATTTTTAAAAATTGAAATCACATGAAATATCTTCTCTGACCACAATGGAATAAAACTAGAAATCAATAGCAAGAGGAACTTTTGAAAATGTACAAATACAGGGAGAATAAGCAGTATGCTTCTGAATGACCAATGGGTCAAAGAAGAAATTAAGAAGGAAAATTTTTGAAACAAATGAAAGCAGAAAATACAACATACCAAAACCTATGGGATACAGCCAAAGCAGTACTAAGAGGAACATTTATAACAATAAAATGCCTACATCAAAAAAGTAGAAAGATTTCAAGTAAACAACCTAATGATGCATTTCAAGGAACTATTAATGCAAGAACAAACCAAACCCAAAATCAGTAAAAGGAAAGAAATAATAAAGATCAGACCAGAAATAATTAATTAATTGGTTTTTTGTGGCTAGCTGGTATGGGGATCCAAACTCCAGAGTAGAAATAAGTGAAATTAAGATTAAAAATATATACACATAAAAGATCTACAAAACAAAATACTGGGTATTCATCCAAAGGGAAGGAAATCAGTGTATCAAAAAGACATTTGCACTCCCATGTTCATTGCAGCACTATTCACAACAGCCAAGATATGGAATCAACCTAAGTGTCCATCAAGAGATGAATGGATAAAGAAAATGTATATATACACAATGGAATACTATTTAGGCATAGAAAATAATGAAATCCTGCCATTCACAGTAACATGGATGAGTTTGGAAGATATTGTGTTAAGCAAAGTCAGCCAGGAACAGAAAAATACCATGTTCCCACTCATATGTGAAAACTATAAAAATTGATCTCATAGAAGTAGAGAGTAGAATGGTAATCACCAGAAGCTGGAAAGAGGGATGGGGTAATAGTGAGAGGTTGTTAATGGATACAAAATACCAGCTAGATAGGAGGAATTAGACTAGTATTCTATAGCACTGTAGTGTGACTGTAATTAACAATTTATTGTATACTTTCAATTAGCTAGAAGAGAAGATTTTGAATGTTCCCATCATAAAGAAACAATAAATGTTTGAGGTAATGGAAAAAGAATCAGTGGTTGCCAGGGTTTCAGGAGAGAAGGGAGAGGAAGAGGGATGAACAGGTAAAGCACAGAGGATGTTTATGGCAGTGAAACTCCTTTGTATGATACTGCAATGCTGAACACATGACATTATGCATTTGGTAAAGCTCATAGAACTGTACAACACAAAGAGGGAACCCTAATGTAAAATTGAGTAATAATAATATATCAATTTTGATTCATAACTGTAACAAATGTACACACTAATGTAACAGGAACCCTCAGGAGAGTGCAGTGCTGATAACACCAAGGCTATGGGTTCAGATCCCATATAGGAAAAAATGTGTATGGGGGCAGGATATGGGGACTATCTGGACTTCCTGCTCAATTTCTCTGTAAACCTAAAATCTCTATAAAATTTTTAAAAATAAAAAGATTATAAAATAGGAAACCTTAGAAATAAAAGTGTAAAACGTGAAATAATTACTGGATGGGCTTAATAACAAAATGGAGATGACAGAAGAAAGAGTCAGTGAATCTAAAGATCAATAGAAATTATCCAATTTGTAGAAGAAAGAGACACAAGATTGAAAAACTGAAAAGACTCAGCAATCTATGGGTAAGATCAAAAGGTGAACACACAGGTAACAGAGTCCCCAAAAAAGATGAGAAAGAGAATGGAACAGAGAAAACTATTTGAAAAACAATGGCCTGAAAACTCCAAATTGGGTACAAAACATGAATTTATAGGTTCAAGAATTTCAACAAATTCTAAACAGAATAAATACAAAGAAATCATACCTAGGGAAATAAATTCAATCATATTAATAATTACATTAAATGTTAATGGTGAGAACAAGGAGAGCATTATTTTCTGTAAAGTTCCAGATAGTAAATATTTTAAGACTTGTGGGGCAAAATCGAGGACATTATGTAGCTACTTTTTTAACAAAGTGGGAAACAAATGTCCACACTTCTTATTGATGAAATTCAAAATATAATTGAGTACAATTTTCGTGATACAGGTCTACTCATGAGAAGAATGGAATTATTTGAGGGGATGATAACATTTAGCCTAATTGAGATTACAGTTATTGTTTTCAAAATCAGTCACAAATTTTTTTTTTTTTTTTTAAAGATGACCGGTAAGGGGATCTGAACCCTTGGCTTGGTGTTGTCAGCACCACGCTCTCGCGAGTGAGCCACGGGCCGGCCCCATCAGTCACAAATATTAATCTGTTAATGCTGATCTGTAATAAGAGTTTAAGTATTTTATCTCTGAAAATGTCTTTTTGTGCAGATAGGTAACTCAAAGCACTGATAAGAATCCATGACAGCACAGTTTTAGTTGGGCATATTCATCACTCAGGAGGCACTTAGAGAATATTGTCGGATTCTTCTCTGGATATCTGCCTTTCACATGTCATTATGTGGCAGATTGATAGCTTCCAATTCAGGGTTAGGTGGAAGCTCCTCAAGCACACAGTTACACGGATTTTGAAAAGAGGAAATGGCCGTTACACTTGCATCAGGGGACTACAGTTTGAGCTCAAAAGACACTCCCACGGCGGAAGTGTGTGGGAAAGGAGAGTTCACCTCTTCCTTTAACTTTGACAGTGCAGGACATACATAAAGCACATTACTTGTGATTCAAATAACATTTGTTGTTGAAATGATGACATGGAACATTTTGCATATAAGTGCTGTTCCGCCTTGTGATTTCAGGCTGAGTTCATTAAGAAACTTTATCAAGTTGGAAGAAAAAGTTAAATTCCAAAGCCATTCAATGTTCAATAATACAGAATAAAGGAGGTTCTTCTTGTTCCAAAAAATGTCAATCTGATCCTGATTTTAAAAATCACAGTGAAGGGCCAGCCCATGGCTCACTTGGCAGAGTGCGGTGCTGATAACACCAAGGCCATGGGTTCGGATCCTATATAGGGATGGCCGGTTAGCTCAGTGGGTGAGAGTGGTGCTGACAACACCAAGTCAAGGGTTAAGATCCCCTTACCGGTCATCTTTTAAAAAAAATAAAAAAATAAAAAATAAATAAAAATCACAGTGAAGGGCCGGCTTGTGGCTCACTCGGGAGAGTGTAGTGCTGATAACACCAAGGCTATGGGTTCAGATCCCATATAGGGATGGCCGGTTAGCTCACTGGGTGAGCGTGGTGCTGACAACACCAAGTCAAGGGTTAAGATCCCCTTACTGGTCATCTTTTTATAAAAAAAATAAAAATCACAGTTAAACATCACCACTGTTAAGCTACTGAACTGCTCTGTGGCAGGGCAAGTCAGGCTACTCGATTTCCACTTCTGACAAAAATCCTGAAAACTGGTGGTGGTTGTACACACAGCATCAAACGAAGACCACGGTGGACTCTGCTTGTTCAATAAACACATGAGCGATGCAAGTATTTCCCACCGAGTACTCGCTGAGGAATGCAGTGGAAAACCAGGGCCTTAAATACTTCACGTTTCAGGCCAGCCTGTGGCTCACTCGGGAGAGTGCGGTTCTGATAACACCAAGGCCCCAGGTTCGGATCCTATATAGGGATGGCCAGTTGGCTCACTGGGTGAGCGTGGTGCTGACAACAACAAGTCAAGGGTTGAGATCCCCTTACCGGTCATCTTTAAAAAAAAAAAAAAAAAAACACTTCACGTTTCCACAAGCTTTGTAAACATGCCCACCTGAGCCCTTTCCTCCTCCACACACAGATTCCTCTTCAGCGTCTACTGAGTTAGTTTTCTCAACTTTGGGAATATTCTCTCCTGTGGTTGTTCCCTGCAGACTATGCGCAGAGGCTTATTCTTCAGTCACTTCCAGCTCGGCATTGAGGCATTAGCTCCTTGAATAAACAGCAACTGAGCAGCATCAGTAAAGTGTCGATTCAAGAGCCGAGGAAAACAACATCAAATCATTCACCCTGTTTTTCAATTGACTGTTGATACTGCACCCAACATCCTTAACTCAGAACAGCCATTCTTACTGAAAGTCTGATAGAATTAGATTTATCTTCTCTGGACATACTTCTGCAGCTGCTGCAATCAGGTACAACTAGATGAGCATACAGCAGGCTCCCATGAACATTCCCCCCCTGTCACCACTGCCTTTTCCACCTGGCCCTGCATCAGGAATGTTGGCTGCCAGCATCTGCCCCCAGGACATTGTTGGCCTTTTCACTCTCTGAGTGCACACAAACAACTTTGGGGTTGTTTACTCTGCACATTACAAAAAATAAAAATAGCCAAATCTATTCCTCATCAGGGTACCTTCAATCACGTCGAAGAAGTTGTATAAATTGTCACTTCCGGCTTTGCTTTGATTTCCAGTATGGACACATTTAGCACCAATCCGTTCATCCCATGGAGGCTTCTCGAGGAGGCTACAGCCCACAGCAAGATCCACATTTTCAGAGGGCAGGTGCTGTGCTCTGGGCTTAGATGTTGGCTTCTGCTCTGATCTCTCTAAATGTCATCCCCTGTCCGGGGCCAAAGAGCCCAGTCATAGCCTGCCCAGGGTCATGAAGCCCTACCAATAGCCCTCTGGCACTAAAGATATAAATGCTGTGACCTTTCTGTCCTTTTCTCCTTCTTACTGCTTGCACAGCCCTAGGCGTAGATCACCACTGCATTGCTTTAGAAAGCTGAGAGGGGCCGGCCCGGTGGCGCACTGGATAAGTGCGCCGCTTGGGAAGCGCGGCGGCGCTCCCGCCCGAGGGTTCGGATCCCACATGCAGACCGGTTCCCACTCACTGGCTGAGCGAGGCACGGGGGCAACACTGAGGGTTGCAATCCCGTTGCCAGTCTCCGGTCTGGTACGGGGGCAACACTGAGGGTTGCGATCCGTTGCCGGACATGGAAAAAGACAGAAGACAAAAAAAAAAAAAAGAAAGCTGAGAAATGTTCCATTTCCCCAGAACGATTTGCCCTGTGGCTTTTCCCAGAAAACATCTGCATACTTCCTTATCTGCTGATTCCCTCCTGCTGGCTATATAAGCTGTGACCTTCTGGCTAATAAACGAGACTTGATCAGAATACTGTCTTGTCTCCATTTCTCGTATCTCTTGTCCCATCCAATTCCCACTCCTCCCTCCAGGGTCTGTGTTGAATATCCTGTGGGTCGGGACAATCCCCCAATGTGGGCAAAACAGAAAAGAGGACCAGAGTCCCCAGCCTGGAGCCTGGAGCATACCAGTCACTGGGTCTCTGCTCTGGGTTGCCTCTTCCAGGAAGCCTTCCATGGTTGGCCCCATCTTCCTGACTCTGGGAGGCCAGTGCCATGATGCCAGGCCAGAGCAGGACATCCTGCAGATTGAGAGCCACAGAAGATGGCATTTTATCCCTATTTTATAGAGGAGGACACTGAGGTCCAGAGAGGTCAAATGACTGGCCAAAGGTCACATAAGAACTGGCCTTCTGGCTTTGGCAAAGGAGTATGGGCACGGCTCTGGGGTCAAGCATCCCAGGGGTCAAGTGCTGGCCCAGCCGATGCCTGGGTGGGCAGGGTCTGGAAGCTCAGTCTCCAGTTCTGCAACACGGGCATCAGCACACAGGGCAGCATCCACCCTTGCAGCAGCTGTGACACTGGCATACAAAAGGCCCCATCAGGGGGCTGCAATGATGGAGTGTGGGGAGAGACCTGGGCTCTGCCCCACAGACCTGTCCTCTCTGTAGAATGGTCCTGCACATACCTCCCAGAGGAGAACCACACTGCACAGAGGGCCTGGCCATGGCCAGGTGTTGAAGTGACCCTTCCTCGTGTCAAAAGTGCTCCAGCCACCATTGTAGGGTGGGCGTGGGTAGCCTGACCCATGGACCTGGGGCAAGGACAGGAAGGGTGCCTGCTCACTGGGGCCAGCACACCCAGGGTTTTGGGGTTGTAGGCCCCCTGGTGCATGTCCCAGGGCCAGGGGTGGGGGTTGCTGGAGTATCCAAGGTGCTTCATGCTGCCTCCTAGGGCCCATGCCTGGCTACCTCCTGGTGAACCAATTCCAACAGGTGGCTTGCCAGCCCCTGGACAGAGGCTGGAACTTGCTGTGTGACGTTGGGCCCTGATATTGATCACAGTAATTCCTGCCCGGACGACCCAAGCCCCCTGCTCCCTAGAAAGGTAGGTCAAGCTGCCACATTCCCCCAACACCTGTCATGGCCTGCCCTACCTACTCCCCTGACCAGCAGCAGCTCAGAGGTGAAAGAACGACAGGACCCGGGCTGACAGTTCACCAGAGAAGTTCCGCTTTATTTGAGGGTGAAGCATACATTTATAGAGAGCTGAGTTCCAGGAGAGGGTGGTTAGTACGCAGGGTGGTGGCTGATTGGTCGGAAGGGCGGGTGATGATTTTGATAGGCCATACTTTGGCACCGGCGGGAATGTTACGACCCGGAAGAGAAGCCAGAAAGGCACCATGTTTTAGGGAATGTCTCCTTTGGGGTTTTATAGGGCCCTACATTCCTCCCTTTTTCCTCTATTGGGGGGTAAGGTCCTTGAGGTCTTTGAGCTACTTCCTGCTGGAGAGGGGCGTTGAGAGGGGAGGAACAGGGAGGAGAAGGAAGCCCTTTATTATACCCCCAAGGAGAGTTGTAAATAGGGTGATTTCAAGGGGGGAGAAATCCATGAAGGTCCCTTGGAGCCATAAGTCGGCCATCTGCTGTGTCCAGTGGGTGTAAGAGGTTGCGGGAGAGATCATCCAGGCATCTGCAGCTATGGTGGTTAGGAACAAGCACCATCGGTGACTTCAGTGTGTCAGGTGTTCTGCAGAGGAGTGAGAGGGGTCCTCCGTGGCCAACAGCTGGTAATTTCTAAGTAAAAGCTGGTTAAAAGGCTTAGAATGCAGGGTAAAAAGAGGCAGGCTATTAAAATAATAGTTAGAAGTCCTATGACAGGCCATACCCAGGTTAGGAGAGGATTTTGGAGAAAGGAAGAAAAGGGGTT
>NW_007726726.1:589304-589893 GCF_000696425.1 Galeopterus variegatus
GGAGTGAAAATGTTTGAGGTCTTGGGCTAGCACTTGGCCGAAGAGGTGAGGGCTGTCCCGGAATCCCTGGGGTAAAACAGTCCAAGTAAGCTGCTCTGAATGGCGAGTGTTGGGGTCAGTCCATGTGAAGGCAAACAGATCCTGTGAGGAAGGGTCTAAGGGGATGGAAAACTGAGAAGTAGGCGGTAGAAGCTGGAACCCGGGACAAGAGGGTGTAGGGATTAGGGACGAGGGCATGGATAGGAATGATGGTGGAGTTGATTAAACGGAGATCTTGGACCAAGTGATAGGAGCCATTTGGTTTTTTTACCGCCAGTATGGGAGTATTGAAAGCTGATTGAGTGTGGCGGAGGTGTCCCTTCCTGAGAAGGTCCTTGATAATGGGTTGGAGTCTGTGAAGTGCTGTGGTGCTGAGGGGGTACTGAGACTGACTTCTATATTTGGAGGGATCTTTTAGCCGTATTGTTATGGGAACGCAGTGGGCAGAAGGGTTGGTGATATCCCAAATGATGTTGTGGACGGGATGAATTAAGGAGGGGTAAGGTGTGTCTTTGTCATCCTCAGAAGTGAGGGCTAAAAGGAATGAGGC
>NW_007726727.1:0-6311 GCF_000696425.1 Galeopterus variegatus
GCTAAAAAAAACAAACAAACAAATTAATTCACCCACATACACACACACACACAAAAAAAACGGGGGTGGGCGTGGGGCAGATATAACAACTATACTTTCATGAAGTTGTTACAACAAGCAAAGGGAAAGGACATTCTTTGGGGGGAGGGGGGCGAGGGAGGAGGGAGGGAGGTGTCGGTGATGGGCCATAATAATCATATACAGTGTATATTGACAAAATAAAAATTTAACAAAAAAAAAAAAAAAGAGGGCAGGAAGTGGGCAACTGATCATAGAAAAGGGTGTTCTACATCATTATTTATCAGGGAAATCACCACAATGAGATACCACTGCACATCTATCAGAATGGCTAAAATAAAAAAGTGACAACGTCAAATCCTGGCATAATGGCAGAAACTAGTGGGAATGTAAAATGATACAGTACTTTGAAAATAGCCTGGCAGTTTCTTAAAAAACTAAACATGCAACTACCATATGCCACAGCTAGTGCCCTTCTGAACATTTATCCTTGAGAAATAAAAACACAGGTTCATGCAAAAACTTGTACATGAATGTTTTTAAACAGCAGTTTTATTCATAAGAGTCCCCAAGCTGGAAACAAGATAAACTTCAGTGCATGATCAGTCAACAAACTGGTACATCCACAACATGGAAAACTACTGGGCAATAAGAAGAAACAAACTATTGAGACGTGCAGTAACTTGTATGGAGCATTATGCAGAGCAAAAAGAGCCAATCCCCCAAATTTATCTATGATTCCATAAAGATAACATTCCGGAAATGACGAAAGTATAAAAATTGAGAACAAATTAGTGGTTGTCAGGGGTTGTGGTGGGGGCGGGGGGGGGTTGACAAAATAAAAATTTAACAAAAAAAAAAAAAAAAGAGGGCAGGAAGTGGGCAACTGATCATAGAAAAGGGTGTTCTACATCATTATTTATCAGGGAAATCACCACAATGAGATACCACTGCACATCTATCAGAATGGCTAAAATAAAAAAGTGACAACGTCAAATCCTGGCATAATGGCAGAAACTAGTGGGAATGTAAAATGATACAGTACTTTGAAAATAGCCTGGCAGTTTCTTAAAAAACTAAACATGCAACTACCATATGCCACAGCTAGTGCCCTTCTGAACATTTATCCTTGAGAAATAAAAACACAGGTTCATGCAAAAACTTGTACATGAATGTTTTTAAACAGCAGTTTTATTCATAAGAGTCCCCAAGCTGGAAACAAGATAAACTTCAGTGCATGATCAGTCAACAAACTGGTACATCCACAACATGGAAAACTACTGGGCAATAAGAAGAAACAAACTATTGAGACGTGCAGTAACTTGTATGGAGCATTATGCAGAGCAAAAAGAGCCAATCCCCCAAATTTATCTATGATTCCATAAAGATAACATTCCGGAAATGACGAAAGTATAAAAATTGAGAACAAATTAGTGGTTGTCAGGGGTTGTGGTGGGGGGGGGGGGGGGCAATAGGTGGTTCTGGCTATAAAAGGACAGCATGAGGGATCCTGTGATGTGACTATTTTGCATCTTGCCTATGGTGGTTTTCCCATGAATCCGCACACGATGTAACTGTGTTAAGTGCACACATCTACACACATACACCCCCACACTCCCCTGTACGTGGAAAATGGTGAAATCTGAATAAGGTCAATTGGATTGTACTGATGTCAATTTCCTTGTTGTGATGTTTACTATACATCGTTATGCAAGATGTTACCACTGGGGGAAACTGGATGAAGGGTATACAGGATCTCTCTGAATAATTTCTTATAACTGCATGTGAAGCTACACTTATCTCAAAAAAAAAAAAAAGATTTTTAAAACAAATAATGCCATTATTAAATGTTAGTAAAATACTATACTTTGTTCAACAACAAGTATGACATGATGAATGACTTGATTCTTTCATTTTGTCTGTATTTCCTAAGTCTTCTTTAATAAATACGAATTTCTTTTACTGGTGAAAAAAATGAAGATTTAAAAAAGAAATATTATAAACAGAAACAAGTACAGATGGTCCACAGCTTATGATTTTTTGACTTTACAATGGTGTGAGAGCGATACGCTTTCAGTAGAAACCATACTTGGAGGACCCATACGACCATCTGTTTTTCACTTTCAGTACAGGTAGTCAATAAATTACATGAGATTTCAACACTTTATTATAAAATAGGCTTTGTGTTAGATTATTTGTAGGCTAACATACATGTTCTGAGAATGTTTAAGGTAGGCTAGGCTAAGCTATGATGTTCGGTAGATTAGGTACATTAAATGCATTTTCGACTTACAAAATTTTCAACTTATGATGGTTTATTGGGACGTGACTGCACTGTAAGTCAAGGAGCATCCATGTATACAGAAAAAATTGGTATTTCACATCATTGTAAAAATAATTTTATTTAAATTATTAAAATCAATTGTATTTCCATATACTAGCAATGAACAGTTAAAAATTTAAAAATTTAAATAACACCATTTATAACTTAAAAAATTTTAAATACTTATAGATAAGTTTGACAAACCATCAGAAAACTTGAGAAATATTACTGAATGCCTACAAACTCTAAAATGCACACACAAAACTGCTGAAATTAAAGACTTAAATAAATAGATAAACACCATAATCATGGATGAGAAGATTCAATATTGTTATAATCTCAATTCTCCCTCAAACTGATTTATAAATTTATTGTAATCCAAATCATAACACCAGCAGACCTTTTAGTAGAAATTGAAAGGGAAATGCAAGAGAAAGGAAATGCAAAAAGAAAGGGCAAAGGTGGGGGACTAACACTACCTGCTTCCAATCCTTATTACAAAGCTCAGTAAACAAGAAAATGAAATATTTGTATAAAGATAGACAAATAGATCAGTGAAACAGAACAGAGAATTCACAAATAGACCCACACATTAATAGTCCATTGATTTTTGACAAAGATGCCAAGTCAACTCAATGGAGAAAGGATAATTTTTTCAACAAAAGTTGCTGGAACAATTGGATAGCAATAGGCAAAAAAAAAAAAAAAAATTATCCTCGAACTTTACCTTACATCATATACCAAATTAACTTGGAATGAGTCATGGTTCTAAATGTAAGAATTAAAACTATAAACCTTCTAAAAGAAAATACAAATGAAAATCATCATGATCTTGGGGCCGGCCCGGTGGCGCACTGCTACAGTGCGCTGCTTGGGAAGCGCGGCGGCGCTCCCGCCGAGGGTTAGGATCCCACATACAGACCGGCCGCTCACTGGCTGAGCGAGGTGCGGGAGCAACACCGAGGGTTGCGATCCCATTGCCGGTCCCGGTCCGGTACAGGCGCAACACTGAGGGTTGCGACCTGATGCCGGTCACAAAAAAAGACAAAAAGGAAAAAAAAAAAAGAAAATCATCATGATCTTGGATTTAGCAGATTTCTCATATACAATACAAAAAGCATAAGCCACAAAAGAAAAGTATCGCACTTAACATTAAAAACTTTCATTAAAATCTTTCTTAAAGAAAAAGTAAGGACAAGCTACAAAGTGGGCGAAAATTTCTGCAAAATATATATTGGACAAAAGACTTGTACCTAGAACATAAAAAGACTTCTTAAAACTCAATAAGAAAACAATACAATTTTTGAAAAATGGGTAAAATATTTAAAAGACACTTCACAAAAAAAGAAATACAGATGGCAAATAAGCATATAAAAAATGCCAATATCATTAGTCATTAGGGAAATGCAAATTATAACCATGAGGAGATACTAAAAGAGATCTATTAAATCAGATCTACTAAAAAGACTGACTATACTAAGTGATGGTGAAAATGTGGAGCAACAGGAACTTTCACACACTGTGGTGGGAATATAAACCTACTGGCAAACAGCCTGGCAGCTTCACAGAGTTAAACACGGACCTACCACATGATCCAGACACTCCACCTAGGTATCTCCCAAGAGAAATGCAAGCACATGTCTACACAAAGACTCATACAAGAACGTTCACAGCAACTTTTTTGTGATAGCTAAAATCTGAATACATACCCAACATCAAAGGTAAATGGATAAACAAATTTTGATATATCCATACAAAGAAATATTACTTTCAGCATTAAAAAGGAATGAATGACTGATATATACAGCATGGATGAAACTCAAAATGATATGGAAGGAAGCAGACAAAAACGTAAATAATGTATGATTCTATTTAAATAAAATTCCAGAAAAGACAATCTACAGTGAAAGAAAGTAGATCAGCATTTGCCTGGGGACAAGGACAGAATCAAAAAGGAAGGAGGGAACTTTTAGGGGTAATGTACACTTATATGTTCATTACCTTGGTTGTGCTGATGGTTCCTTGGAGGTACAACTTAAATATGAGCAATTCATTGTAAACCAAAAAAGCTTAAAAAAAAAAAAAAACTCAAACAAACAAAACTTGACAAACCAGGTAGTAAAAGTTTCAATAAAAGAACAGGGACTAAGGAACTAAAAAAATAAAAATAAGAAGAGATCACTAGAGCAAAAACAGTAACAAGTATTTCTAAATAACAAAAGATATTTATACACAACTAAGCAACTTTTAAAACTCGTCACATAATAACAGTTAATGCTGTAGGGCAGTACTTCTCAAAGTTTGTCCTGGGGACCTAGATGCTTCTACAGGGTCCACAGGGTCAAAACTATTTTAATACTAATTGTAAGATGTGATTTGCCTTTTTAATCCTAATTCTCTCAAGAATGTACAGTGGACTTTCCCAGAGGCTACAAAATATACATCACAGATTAAATGCAGAAGCAGATATGAGAATCCAGCTGTCTTCTAATAAGCCAAACATTAAAGATTTACAAAATTGTGAAACAATCCCACTCTTCCTATTAATTTTATTTTTGTTTTGGAAATATTGTTTATGTTAACATGTAATAGGCTTATCACCATATTTAAATGAACTCATACACAAACATGGTATTTTTAAAATTTCTCAAGTTCATTTTCTAACAAGGCAAATATTGACAGATAAAACTCGCATGAAAGCTCTTGGGATGCTCAGTGTTGGGGAAGCTGCTGTCATTCTACCATCACTGATCTCTCCAGCGGCCCCTCTGGAGGGGCAGCTGCCCCCACTAAGAGCTGGCAGACCACTCTGAGTGAGGGACCCTGTGGGCTGCAGGCTGCAGCCGTTCCACAAACCATTACTGGTTCATAACAAGCTAAGTATGGAAATGAAGACTTAACCTTTAGAAATATTTACAGCGATCTTCCACTGCCACAGCCACCAACACGTGATCCATGGCTTGTTCTTGTGTATGTCCTTGGCTTTGTTTCATCTCATTTTTCTGCTTATTCATTTTTCTGTATCTCACACGGTGGTGGTCTGTAACAATTTGGAAATGTTTAAAAGTGGTCCTTCATTATGAATACATCAAGCAGCACTGAACTCGATGTCTTTTAATTAAATAGCAATTGGGGTGATTCCTAAAGCAAAATATTATGAGTTGAAACTATTTCTCCCCCATTAATGACACAAAAAGAGCTTCCCCTACATATACCACTTCTTTTTTTTTTTTTTTTGAGCTTAACAGTTTAATAGGAATTAAGTGTCAAATTTCATTCAACACAAGTACATACTCATTCCCAAGGAATTGGAAGGGAAGAGGGAAGTAAAGGGGTTTGAAAATGTATAAGATTCCAGCCCTCAAAAAAGGAAAAACATCAATGTTAAGACATACAACCAAGAAAGAGTAAACAGCAATAAAACCATGTCATCAGTGTATATCTGATCTTTCTGTGGCAGATATGTAAACGGACAATAAGTTAACAAAATTTAGATGATTTTTCACTTATCAATTTGGCAATAATTTTAGAAATGGGTAATCCTATGGTTGAGTCAAGAGTGTGGGAAACAGACTTTCTCAATACCACTGGTGAGAGTATAAACTGGTGCAACTATTCTGGAAGACAATTTGGCAATGTGTTTCCAAGTCTTTAATAATGCTTATCCAGCAATTCTACTTCAAGAATTTATCTTTTTTTTTTCCAGTGAATTCTCTCTTTATTTTTTTTTTTTTATTGATAGGAAGGTTTTACATTTTGTATTCAATTTCTTTTTCGTTTTCTTTTTTTTTTTAATTTTATTTTGTCGATATACATTGTGGTTGATTATTGTTGTACCTTACCAAAACCTCCCGCCCTCCTCCCTTTCCTCCCTCCCACCCAACAATGTCCTTTCTGTTTGCTTGTCACATCAACTTCAAGTAATTGTAGTTGTTATATCTTCTTCCCATCCCCCCCCCAGATTTTTTTT
>NW_007726727.1:8182-32502 GCF_000696425.1 Galeopterus variegatus
TACGTCTTCATGGTTCAGTTTTGGGAGCTTGTGTGTGTCCAGAAATTCATCCATTTCCTCCCAATTTTCAAATTTGTTGGCGTATAGTTGTTTATAGTAGTCTCGAATGATTCCTTGTATTTCAGATGAATCAGTTGTAATATCGCCTTTTTCATTTCTAATTTTTGTTATTTGAATCTTCTCTCTTCTTTTTTTTGTTAGCCATGCTAATGGTTTGTCAATTTTATTTATCTTTTCAAAAAACCAACTTTTTGATTCATTGATCTTTTGTATTGTTTTTTGGGTTTCAATTTCATTATATATACTACTTCTAATACAAATATCAACACAGTCGCCCTTAAAATAGAAATTGGCAATGATAAATAAAACCATACATACCTTCTTCAGTGAGGAATTTTCCCATGAGTCCCACAAACTGATTGATTTCATTAAGTTCATCTTGGCTAACTTCTGCAAATGGGAAAATGTCTTTCTAAAAATGATAAATGTTTAATAAAAATTTAACTTGTAGGAACCTTGCATGATAGAAATATCAGGTAAAAGGGAAGGAACTTTTTCTAGATGTGCTAGATTCCACATCTGGCTAACAGAACATCACCCACTGGAAAAATCAGAAAGCAAATTTCAGGGGAATACTTATTCTATTTTACAGAATAAGGTGTTTACTGATTCTAGAAACACAATAAAGCCAGTTGAGATTTTTTTTAAAAAAGGCAAAAAAAGCAAGCAAGCAAACCTTAGAAGGTGCTCTCGACACAGGAACTGTGTGTTAGAATCCACGACCTGGGTCCATCTTTCTCCCCAGCTCAGCATGTTCATTCCTGATTTTGCTCAGCTTTCCTTGTCAATAACAAGTGATGACAATTGTCCCATGAAACAAGTAGCCCCGGACTGATATTTAGAAGCCCTGGGTCTGGTACTTGATTTGCCACTCACTAATTGTGTGGCTTTCGCCACCCCAAGCTTCCACTTTCTCATTTATAATATGCAGGTGATATTTACTCGAGGTCCTCACGAGACTCGTGGAAGCTGGTGGATGTGAATGCTGTTCCCTAAGAGGTAAAATGCCATGTCAGTTAATGTGTGAGCTCAAGCACGCTGCCAGTGACAAAGGCATCCCTTGACCCCTTGAGCCTCTGTTCCTCCTGCACATACACATCTGCCCCCACTGATGAGCATGCGAGGGAACGGGGCCACTGGTGTCCCTCTTGTCACTGACATCTACCTCCTGTGCTGAGCAAGCAAGGGAGCAGGGTCACTCGCTGAGGCCCAGCTGTGAAGCCACATCAACCTGAATCCAGCCTGGTCTCAGCCACTCCTCACACATATGACTTGGGCACCTCACGCAGCCTTTCTCAGTGTCAGCTTCTCTTCTCTTACCAATGACCCTGTTTGTCTCAGAAGATAGTTGTGAGGCTCAGTAAAGGTCATGTATCCTGAAGCATGAAGTAGCTACTTATTTGTAGCAGATTTTGGCTCTGCTTTTGCGCTCACCTCATGGCCTGGAAAATGACTTAGCTTCCAGTCTCTGATTCAAACAATTGAGTGGCCAATGTTTCCAATTAGCTCAGGGGTCTCTGCTGGCCCTTACAGTCATCCTACCATGTCCAAAGCCCCTCTGGTCTTCTGGGCTCTAGCCACCCTTTCAGCTGCCAGTGTGGCATAGGATGTGGGTGTGGACACACAGCTGCTGAGTAGTGATGTCTCAGGTCACAGGCTGTCAGCTCCAGGAACCCTGCCTCTCCTCATGCCAGCTCTCACCAAGTGTCTCCAGAGTGGTCTACAGAGTAATCCTCAATCTCCCACAGCCCTGGTCCATTGGGTCAGCCACCTGATTCATCTACTCTAGCCATATGCTTCCAACTTCCTTCTCCCCTCTGGCACCAAGACCACAGGCTTATAGATGGCTCCCTATGCTAAAGTGACAGGTGACCCTCAGCGTGGTCTAGAAAGAAAACAGGTCCATGACTCCTGTCACTCTGTAGCCTCTCACAACAAAGCCCAGTCTCCCTCGCTGAATACACAGAGGCACTACTGAGCCCACCCCACTCGTCTTCACAGCCCCAGTGGTTCAACTGGGCCTTGCATAATGAGCTATGTTAAATAAAGATTATTCTGCTACCAGCAGGTAGGCCACACGAGGAAAGAGGGACAGCCTGATGACTAGGTGACCTTCAGCCACAACACAAGCATAACTGCTACAGGGAGAGACAACCTGGGGCATGGAAGAAAAAACTCTGAAAATAATGGTCAAGAATGGAATGGGGGGGCTGGCCCGGTGGCGCACTGCTACAGTGCGCCGCATGGGAGCGCAGCAGCGCTCCCGCCGAGGGTTCGGATCCCACATACAGACCGGCGGCTCACTGGCTGAGCGAGGTGCAGGCGCAGCACCGAGGGTTGCGATCCGTTGCCAGTCACGTAAAAAGACAAAAAAAAAAAAAAAAAAAGGGAAAGAATGGAATGGGGTGCCTCATGGGAGGGCAGTTCAATGGCAATGAGCAGTTTTCAAAAATTTTAAAGCAGTGGAACCTATTATTCAAATAGATAGATCTAGTGCAGAAACCAAATATGTATAACAGATAAAAACCAAGCAGTTCTGATTGAGACTGCTGATAAGAAAGGCTGTCCAAATCCCACCCACCGAGCTTCCCACTCATCCCTGCGGTAGCTCCAGGGGCACGTCCATGAATAGCTGGGGTCCAAATGAGGGCAGTGTGACAACTGCTGGCCTAGATGACCTGGAAGCTCTCTTCTCATTCTGAGCTTCTAAGCATCATTGCCACATTCCTGCTCAAGCCCCAGTAGCTTGGTGAGAGATGACCTTGGCCTGATCCAGGGTAGAAGGGGTGCAGGTGCCTAAAAGTGGTCAGATACTGAAGATAATCCTAAGGTAGAGAAAACAGGAGAGACTAGATGTGGACCACGAGAATAAGAGGAGTCAAAGGTGACTCCAGGTCTTTGGTGGAACCACAGAGTTGCCATAATTGGTTGGTAACAAAGGCTGGTGGGGGAGCAGGATTGGATGGGGACCAGGAACTCAGTTGTGGATGTGCTAATTTGAGATGCCTCTTAGACTTCTAAGTGGAGATTTTGAGTAGAAAGGTAGATATATAGAGTATAGAGATGAGGGGAGAAATTCGAGCTGGAGAAATAATTTTTTTTTTTTGTCCTATAGAGAAACACGGGATTTTTTTTTTTTTTTGTTTTTTTTTGAGACTGGCCACACCATGCTCAGCCAGTGAGCGCTGTGAGTGCACTGGTCATCCCTATATAGGATCCAAAACCGCGGCAGGAGCACCAGCGCCACACTCTCCTGAGTGCGCCACGGGCTCGGCCCTTTTTTTTTTTTTTGGAGAAATAATTTGATTCATCAGGACATGGATAGATCATCAAGAGGATGGTTGTAGATGAAAAGTGGAAAACAGTAGCCAATGTTTAGAGGTTGAGGAGCTAAGAAGCAACCAACAAAAGAGACTGAAAAGGATTGGTCAGTGAAGTAGATAGGAATTCAGGAGAGAATGGTTGTTCAGAGCCAGGTGAAGAAAGTGTCAAAGAGGGTGGAGTGAGGGACTGTGATGGATGCCACTGATGGTCAAGTAAGATGAGGACTGAGATCAGACCACTAGATGTCACAACATGGAGGTCACCATGTAAGAGCCACCACAGCAAGTAGTCATAGGCAATTAGTCTTAGGGAGCCATTCTGTAGAATGCAGCTTTGAGCAGAATGCTAGCCATAAAAAGTCTTTTTGTAACCTTGGCTCACAGTATAGCTCCTGGGAAAATGCTACAGGACTTAGTGCTCAGGAAGAGCAAGATAATAAGAGCTAGTCAATAAGTTAGTGAACTAACCACTCTTCCTTTAGAGTCACAGCTGTCTAGGAACAAGACTACATCCAGCTTGAGGGAGCCAGATGACATCTACATCCCAGAGTGAGCTGAAGAATTACAGTACTGACCATGAGATCACAAAAGCCCAGAGCCTGCAGGATTGCACAGCAGCCCCCTGACAAGAATAACCTCCCTCTTTTGTTTTACACACTTTTCCCTTTAAGACCCTTGCAACGGCTCCTGAGCCTTTGAGACAGTTTTAGTTTGACTGTCTCCTAGGATGTCTACTACATCCAGCTTGAGGGAGCCAGATGACATCTACATCCCAGAGTGAGCTGAAGAATTACAGAACTGACCATGAGATCACAAAAGCCCAGAGTCTGCAGGATTGCACAGCAGCCCCCTGACAAGAATAACCTCCCTCTTTTGTTTTACACACTTTTCCCTTTAAGACCCTTGCAATGGCTCCTGAGCCTTTGAGACAGTTTTAGTTTGACTGTCTCCTAGGATGTCTAATGATAAAGATTCCTATCTTGCACCACTTGGGATGGATGAGTCTTTTATTTTTGAGCCAAGAGTAGCCAAAGTTTGGGTGCTGGGAACAACCACTCACTTCCATGACTGTCAGGGACAAAGGCCTGAATCGTGTGGGTTCCAGATCCAGTAGAGAAGGAGCAACTGCTGACGTGGAGGAGAAAGGCGAGAACTACCCCTGCGCCAGCCTGCTAGGAGTAGACAGTTCATCCACAGCAACAGAGAGAATGTAGACAATCTAGGCACGTGGTGGGGAGGAGGGTAGATGTGGTGGTGGAAGTTCTCCTCTGGCTGCAAGGATTTTCTTCGTGAAATGGAAAACAAAGCTGAGGGTGAGGGCAGGGAAGGTGGTGCTAGAGGTTTCATCCCTTCGTTCTCAAGTGTGTTGTGGTCTTGATATTTTAGACTATTCTAACCAGTCTTACAGACAAGACACATTGATCCCCGTTGCCCTAATCCATCACCACCGCCCCTCGGACAAGCCACTTCCTAAACCTGAGTCTCAGCTTCTTCACCTGTAAAATGATGAAATCAATACAAAATATGGATTTGTTATGAAGATGAAGTGAACTAACATTGAATTCTCCCACTCAACCCACCTCAAGTGTCAGTCTTCCCATCCAAATATACAGCAGGAAAAATGTCAAAAAATAGGGAGTTTTCAGCTTAGACTTGTTTCTAATGATGACAATCTTTCAAAATCTCAGGAGACATGATATATTAACAACAGCAAAACCAAAATACCTTTGATTTCCCCCTGTGTTTCAAAGGCCACAATAGTGTAAGACCCAAGGTCTACAGTACATTGCCTCCAATATCACACTATGAAGGGCTTGTAAAATACACAAAGGCTGCATTGAAACTGGCAGAATTCCCAAAGCAATTGCTGTAATGTAAGAGCCAAGTCATCATGTTAACTCACTGGCATCTTCGTCTGCACAAAAGTTAGTAAAGACTGAAGTCTGATTTCAAAATGTACTGGTGGCAGGGCTAGCCCGGAAAAGCCTTAACGCACAGAAACTGCACATAAAGAAGACACAATGCCAGCCCTTGCTAAAGGGATTCGCTGTGGAATATTCCTGTTCAGTTGGAACAAATCATCATCAGGAAATATGCCTGGGGAAGCACGATGTTCCCCCCCCTGTTGCCTGCAGTAGCAGAATCTTGACAGGCAGAGATGAGCAGAGTAATTGTCCAGAAGTGCTGGAGTCAGCCTATTCTCAGGAAACACTCTGGGCTCTGGCAATGGTGTTTGGCTCCCAGCACCAACATTTCTTTGTAATTAATACTATTTTGTGTAATCCTCCAAACCAGTGACTGTGGGGATATCGTTATCAGAAAACCTGATAACGAAGGGCAATGCTGGGGATTTCATTTGCATAGATCACCCACTGACCACAGAAGGTAGAAGACAGTTCAGGCTCCAGGAGTCAGTCCCTGAGTTTCAAACAGCTTGTGATGCACACTCAGCATGAGTTGATAGAGAACACACTAGTCTCCAGATTAAAGCTCGGGAAAAACATCTAACGGATGACAATGTGGTTTCCTCTGCAGAGACTAATCATCTATCTCTTCTCCACATTCCCTCCTTATCATTTCCACCTGCCTGCTCCCAGGAGGACCTGGAGTGTATGTTCACAGGTGGTCGAAGCAATGAAGTCAGGAGAAGCTCCTCTACTGCTAGTTCCCGGGGGCTGTCAATGCAGATTTCAGGGCCTTGGAGATTCGGCAGTAAGTCACAAATGATTGATAATTGCTGTGTCTGTTCACTTTGAAAGGAAATGACTCCTCTTAATCACTTCATCGAACTTAGCATTTATTTGACCTCATTTTTCTTCCAGCTGTAATTGATAAGAGAGATAACTAAGTGAAATTCATCTGAGGAAGGTAATTTTGTATTTCTGCCTGCAATACATTGTAGTCAGGTTTGTCTCTTTTTTCCTCAACATGCAATATTCTCTTTCTGGTCAGGTTACCATCCCTAAACTGCAAGTGCCCAGTACTGACCACGAAAAACTCCCATCTTAGCTTCTGTTTACAAAAGGTGTACAACAGGGGGTTTTCAAGATGTCCTGCCACAGGTGTCAGACACCTGGGTTTGGACTCTAGATCACAGTGAAAGAGCCACTTGGGCTAAGTGGCTAAGAATATTCCATTTCCTAAGAACATTTGCTGGAACCAAGGTTGGTTTTTTCTTAGTGCCTGACAAGTTTGAATGATTAAGTACCTCCCTGACTTGATCACAAAATCCAGTTACATATATGAATCCAGCTTGTGAAATAAAATATTTTTCAGAAAAATAGAAACTTATTGTAAACATATATTGTAGCTCATTACAAAATATGTTATCTCTTTATGGGGTTAGGGATAATGAATTTTGCTTGAGTTCCAGATATGCAAAATGGGTTTTAACTCTAGAAGTGAGGAGGAGAAGACTTTATCCCCCAGAGAACACCCACCAGGACAAAGTGTGGTAGCCTGTGGGCTCCTGGTGTCACTGTTCACCTGGGGACAGGGCTCTTGGGGTGGGGAGGTCTGCCCTTTCCTTCAGCAGCCCTGTGACAGATGGGGCTCCTGAGTCCCTCCGTGTCTCCTTCGCCCAACACGGACCCACTGGGGAGTCACCACTCTATAAACCCCAGTAGACTTGCTCTGTCAGCTGACATTTGGGGAGGACCAGGTGAGATGCTGCAGTTGGCCTCCCCCAGAAGAGCACCTGTGGGAAAGAGAGAGAGAATATCCTTCAGGTTAGAGGACAGGTGAGTGGGACCTTGCAGCCTTAAATGAATACTGAGGCCCTGGACAGATACTGCTTGAATCCATTGGATCTCCTTGTTGAAGCCCTGTGAGCATCTCTTTTGGAGTCTTGCAGTGTTATCTCGAAGTTCATCCTGGAAGCTTGCCTAAATCCATAGTCTTGCAACTCCAAGGTGCTCCATTTAGCCAGCTGGTAGGAAGTCAGAACTCTTTGGAGGGCCAGAGACAGAAAACCCAATTCGAAGTAGCTTAGACAAGCAAAGATACAAATGAGGCAGGGGAGAATGAATTATGTGACTGGGACGTCTAACAGCAGATGGCTTCAGGCAAGGCTATATCTGGGTACTGGACGATGTCACCAGGAGTCACCTCTTGGCTCTGCTTACTTCCCTTTGTATTGGTGTCATTCTCAGGTGGGCTTTCCCTCAGATGACAAGATGGCACCCACAGCCTGGGCAGCCCAACCAAAATAGAGCTTCTCTTGCCTCATGGTTCCAACCCTAACACCAACCCCTGGGACCAGATTGGTCCCATGCCCAGACCTTAGCCAATCACTGTGGCCAGGGAGGATGGACTCTGCTGATTGGCCAGTTCAAGGTCATGTGACCACTGTCTCCAAGGGAACTTGGGAGATGCTCACCCTGTTTCCAGGTGGGAGATATTGTGTGAAGCCTGAGAGCACAGGGATAAGGGGAGCCTCTGCGTCCTCAGTGCTTAATGTCCTGGGATGTGCCTGTTCATGTGCTCTTCCCACACGCCGCTGTCTTCTGTTACAGAACGTCTCATGCAGCACTTTTTCTCTCTCCTGCCACCTCCTTCCCGGACCCCATTTCACCCCCACCAAAAAGGAGCAAGACTTCCTCTTTGAAGGTAAGATTTGGGATTTGCTCCCAGCTTCAAGTCCTGCTCCTTGTGTCCTGTTGTAATCAATTATTCAGTCAACAAACATTCTACTGTGTAGAGCACCTACTGTGTGCAGGTCCTTGCTAGGTGCTGGATCCTGGGATCATCAGGACCAATGACGATCCTGTCCTCAAAGAGCTGACACTCCGGTGGGAGTATGCAGACAAATTGGGAAGCCCCGTGCAGATCAGGTAAGTCCAGTTGAAGAAAGTACAACAGGGTAATGGCATGGAGAGTGTCTAGGGAGGTCTGTGGGGAGGTGAGTAGAGTGCCAGAGGAAGCAGAGGGAGGTGGTGAGTGACAGGGACCAAAGGCACTCACTGTCTGAGCCCTGGGCAGGTGGGCTCAACTTGCCTGTACAAAGGGGCTGAGAAAAGATGCTGCTTACTGCTGCTGGGGACAGGGCTCCTGCTGGGCCACCCGAGGCTGCAGGATGTGCTGCAGCCACACAACCAGGATGGACCTACTGCCTGCTGGCCAGAGCTGGAGCCTGTCCCTGTCACTGTGGAGCAGAAGTCCTCAATGCCAGAGTGAGGCCTCAGTCTAGGGCTGAACTCAGGCCTCAGATGAGGGAGGTGCTGGTTAGGGAACATGGAGGGTGAGCAGAGGAGTCTGCAAAGCAAAAGCTAGACCCAACGCTGAGCACGGCCTCCACAGACCCCCTAAGTGGGAGCAGAACTTCCTCCAGGAGAACCTACAGCATCAGTGTGAAATGTCTGCAAAATAAGTGCTGTTCAGGATTCATGTTAGTTCCCTGGGGCTGTTGTAACAAAGTGCCACAAATTGGGTGGCTAAAAGCAAGAGAACTGCATTCTCTGATAGTTCTGGAGGCTGGGTGTCTGAGCTCAGGGGGCAGCAGGTAGGTCCTTCTGAGGGCCCTGCAGGAGAATGTGTCCCATGCCTCATTCCCAGCTTCTCGTGGTGGCCAGCCATCCTTGGTGTTCCTTGGCTTGCTGGTACATCATGCCCACCTCTGCCTCCACCTTTGCATGGCCATCTTCCTGTGTCTTCAGATCGTCTTCACTCTGTGTGCGTATGTCTGTCCAAATGTCCCTCCTTTTATAACGACACCAGCCATATTGGATTAAGGGCCCAGCATACTTCACTGTGACCCCAGCTTAGCCAGTATACCTACTACAACCTTATGTACAGATAAAATCACATTTAGAGGTATTGGGAGTTAGACTTCAACATATGTGGGGGGAGGACACAATTCAACCCATAAGAAGATCCATTAAGAGAAAACAGAGCAATAATAGCCATGAAAAGGATGAACAGTTATAAAATCAAAACAGAAATGAGATAAGGACAGGGACATATGAAAAAGGACCAGTGAGCCATCCTAGAAATTAAACATTAAAAACATAATCATGGAAATAATAACTGATACCTCCATATGCTGTCAAATGAAGAAAATAGTCAAAGGGAGAAATGGTAGCTTTAAAAAAAAATTTTTTTTTTATTGAATCGAAATTGATTATACATATTTTTGGGGCTCAACACTGAGATATGTTGATCAAATCAATATTACTAGCATATATATTGCTATAAATCATAATAATTCTTTATGCCACTTGTCCAATCTCTCCCCATCCCCTCTTCCTCCACCCCTCCCCACTTTAATTACCCTAGATTTTTTCTCTCCTTCTGAAAGAATAATGTTTACTCTGTTGATTTGTTGCCTAGATGAGCTGTCCAATGCTGAGAGGTGTGATCAGGTCCCCCAATACTATCATAGAGCAGATGCTTCTTCTGTCACTCTGGAATGGGCTTCGTGGAGAGAGACCTCCTCTTCTTTTCTTTATCTCTGCTGGTAACTCTTCTTGTGTCAATGCACTCCAGTAGTTGGCAGATCATCTGCATGGTGGTTGTGGCATCTAGTCACTCTCTCGGCAGCCATGGTTATAGTGGTGGCTGTGGTGGGCCACCCACGTGGGGGTGAGGTTTTTGGCATGCTCCTTGGTGCTGGCAGTGTGCCTGGTTATGGGATGTGTCTGGTCTCCAACTCCATGTCTCAAGTCCCTGGGTGGGCCCCAAGGCACTGGCACAGTGTGCCTGGTTGTGGGAGGGGGGTCCAGTCCCCTTCTCTAAGCCTCAGTCCCAAGGTGTGGGAAGGGCATCTGGTCTCCTTCTCCATGCCCTGGGTCCCTGGGTGGGCCCCAAGGCGCTGGGGCAGTGTGCCTGGTTGTGGGAGGGAGGTCCGTTTCCCTTCTCCATGCCCTGGGACTCTGGGTGGGCCCCAAGGCACTGGCACAGTGTGCCTGGTTGTGGGAGGAGGGGTCTGGTCCCCTTCTCCATGCCTCAGATCCCCAGGCAGGTCCCAAGGTGCTGGTGTGGTGTGCCTGGGCCAGAACTAATTTTTTGTCCTTTGCTTACTTCTAAAAAGTGGGAATGTTCTGTGGGAACCAGTATTTGAGCTGTGTGGTTGAGCTAAATCACTGCTTTGCTGCTGTTTCACTAGGGAGGCAGCTCAGGATGTAATGGTTGACCTTATAGGTACTTCCAGCTCTCCAGAGACCTGCTGCACCTGGGTTGTGTAGAAGCTCTGATCTGGGCCTGAGTGTTTTCATCAAACTGCACCCCATGCAATTCTGCATTCCCAACCAGTCTCCTCTGTGTGCTCCTGTGCTGACTGGGGGGTGGGTCGGCTGTCCTTGCTGTGTCCCAGTGTTCTTCTAATGGGCCCATTTCCCCCACTGCCCGTGCTCCAAACACTTCCCATGGGACAGGCCCTGCGCTAGTCCCTTGTGATGACTCACTGGCCTCTGAAGGCTCCCCTTTTTCAGCTGTTCTGGCTCCTCACTCCTGCATGGGTCCACAGACCCTATTAGTGGTCTTGCTGTCCTGGGGGCCACTTAGGCCCTCTTCTCTCCTGCCACCTCCAAGTAACTCCATCTGAAGGGCACAGCTGTGGCTTCTGCTGGCTCCTGCTCCATGTGCTCAGCAGCTCCAGCCTTAAAGTGGCCATGGTCCAAAAAGCTCGGAGCAGTTTTTTCTTTCTCTCATCGTGGTTTCTCCTATCTTCATGAACTCCATAGGTCTCTCCTCTTCATCCCCTGAGCTCCAGCAGCCCACAGGCCCCTCAGATCCCCTGAATCCAAAGCCCCTGGTATCTGTGGTCTTGGGTAGAGCCCAGAGATCTTTTCCTGTCTCTGATTTTACCTGCTCGTCTTTCATGTGTTCTGGAACATGAGCAATTGTGGATGCAGGGCCACACCCAGGAGCTAGAACATCACTCAGGCAGTTACATCTGCCCCTCTGGCTTTCATCCCTCCCCTGACACCCCCATGCCCAGGCACTCCCAAATAGACTGTGTTTATCCCTCCCTGCTTCTTCTTTTCAATTCCCAACTCGTCATTGCTGGTACATAGAAAAGTATTGAATTTTGTGCATTGAGCTTGTGTCCTGTGACCTCGCTATACTCACTATCAGTTCTAGTAGCTTTTCTGCAGATTCTTTGGGATTTCTAGCTTAGTCATTTCGTCTGCGAATAGAGACAGTTGTAGTTCTTCCTTATCAATCTGTGTGCCTTTTATTCCTTCTCCTTGCTTTATCGCATGGGTTAGGACCTACAGTGTAAGATTGAATAGGAGTGGCAACAATGGAGGTCCCAGCCCTTTTCTTGATCTTAGGGGGAAACCATTCAGTCCTTCACCATTAAGTATGGTGTTAGCTATAGGTTTTATAGGTGCCCTTTATCAGGCTGTGGAAGTGTCCCTCTATTCCTAGTGGGCAGAGAATTTTTACCATGAACCAATGTTAACATTTTCAGGATATTTCCTGGATCTATTGACATGATTGTATAATTTTATTTCTTTAGTTTGTGGATATGGTGAGTTACATAGATTAATTTTCAAATGTCGAACCACCCTCACTGTTGAATTTCATTTGTTACTTATTGTTCTGAGGATTTTTGCATCCATGTTCATGAGGGATATTGCTCTGTAGTTTTCTTATTTGCAATGTCTTTGTCTAGTTTGGGTATCAGGGTAATATTGGCCTCATAAAAAGAGTGGGGAAGTGGCCCCTCCCTTTATATTCTGGAAGAGTGTGTGTAGTATGGGGGTCCATCTGCCCCGTCTAGTGTGAGCTGCCGGTTTTGTCCAAGATCAGCTGTGTAGCACTTTGAGGCCCTGCCTCCTCTGGATGGGATGTCCAGTGGCTGGCTCTGCACTGACCCTGTGGCCCACAGCGTGGCCACTTGTGCGGTTGGTGGTGTGGACTGTGGAGTGAACAACAGCACAACTGGTGGTGTGGTTGGCTGTGTGCAGTGATAGCAGGAGGGTGGGTGGGGGACCCGCATAGGCACAGCCTTGCAAGTGCCATGTGGTTTGTCAAAGGCCATCAGTGGATGCCCCTCTCACCTCCCCCAGAAGCCACATGAAAAGATTCAGGATGGAGACCTAGGTGCTTCCAAATATGAGGGAAGGGAAAGCCCCATGCTGGTGTCCCTGTAGCCCTGCTGGCCTTGCTTGAGCTGGCATCTCAGGGAAAATTGTCTCAGGCGGTCCCAGGGTTTCTATGTCACCCAGTCTGGGTAAGAAGTTGAGAAGCCCCGAGGTGGTTCTGGGCAGGGCACCAGCCCCTGGGCACACACTCCCATGCTCGTGTCTAGAGCTGCCAGCCTTGGGGGCTCCTCTGAAAGGGGGTGAGGAAGGCAAATAAGTCCCTGCACTTTTTATTTTTTAAGATATGAGTTCATTTATTAAAAGGAATATTAAATTTACTAAGAGGGATAATTAACATGGGTGCAGGAAAAAAGGTCAACACAATTCTGTTAAGAATGTAATTGGCACAATCCTTTGTGTGTGTGTGTGTGTGTGTGTGTATTCCTAAAGATTAAAAGATCTCTCTCTGCCTATGAGATCTGGTGGACTGCTAACCCAGATTCCTGTTCCTAGTTCAGCCTATACCACTGGGCAAATATGAGAATGATGTATATTTGCTGTTAAAGACCACCCCCTCTTCCAGAATCTGAGCCCTTTCCAATGTAAATCTCAATGGCTGAGCCTGTCACTAGCCTCAATATATTGAGAATGTGGCAGTGTCTCTATAGGGTGGGGGAACTCTCGGCCATACTCTTGCCCAGATCAGCACTAGTTAGGGCCCCAATGTAATTTCCCCTGAGGAACAGTCAGTACTCCCCCGACACCCCAACTTTTCCTTTCCTGTTTGGCTGTGGGTAGACTAGGGCTCACTCATCATGCTCAGGATCCTGCCCATTTCTCCCCCTCCCGTAATTCTCACACCAGAATTTTTTGAAAGGTAAATGAAGGAATTGGCTCACACACATTGCAGGGGCCAGCAGCCTGGAAGTTTCTGTATGGCTGGCCAGCAGGATAAAAATCAGGAAATCCAGTTGAAGTTGCAGAGTCCAAAATCCATAGGGTGGGCTACAGGTTGTCTTGAGGCAAGATGGCTAGTGAATTCCTCAGTTTGTCAAAAGGAATTGAAACAGGTTCGTAAGACCCCTTCTTCAGACAGAACGTCCCTTCAGTCTCGTGGCTGGGAGGCCCTTAAGAGCCTAAGGCCTATGTGGTGGTGCAGACATCTGGGTGGAAGAGGAACCAGGGCCAGGCAATGGAGCCTGTGACCTTGACCTCCAGTCCTCCTCCAGCCCTGACAGGTTAAAGCAAGAAGCAGGGACCCCAAGAAACCAAGACATGGGGTTTGCTCTTGTGATGCCACCAGGAGGGTGGCTGGGGGGCTCCTCCCTTTCTGAAGAAGAAAAGCAAACCAGGATGGGACCCCTGAGCACTGGCCTGGGGAGGAGGAGGAGGATTTGGTTTGATTTTTAAGATGAAGAAGGCCTTCAAAGAGGCATGGAAGCATTTCAGGGGATGGGTCCCTATAGATGTTGTTTGCATAAGAAGTGGCTAAATCATCAGGAATAGGGAAGAAATTGCAAGTGAAGATGAGCAGAGATACCCTGGAAGCTGAGGCCTTTGAGTACCTATTACAAGTTTATGACAACGTCTTGAGCTTGGGGTTCTTGAAAGGAAGGGAGAAGGAAGTAGGGAACAGCCTCAGATGTGGTTGAGGGTTGGGGTGATCCATGTCTTGTGGGACCTAAAGCTTGTAACTCAGATAGATCAGGTGGAGCTTTTGAAGAAAAAGGACCCAGAATTACATGCAGAATCTAAGAAGGGACTGGTACATGTGACGGGTCCTGTGGTCTGACTTTCTGTGGCCTGACTTTCTGTGGCTTCCCAGAAAACCTGCCTGTGGTGGTGAGTCAAACACAGGCTTTAGTAAGAAAACCTTCCTTGGTGTGTCCACCCTGCCCAGACAGGCTGTGTGACCTTGAGCATGCCACCTCACCTGTCTGAGCCTCGGTGTCCCTGGATCACATGAGACAGTGCATTTGTAGGCCCTGTCCCTGCATAATAAAAGGATAGCAATGACACTGAGGATTTCCACAGAAAGAGAGAAGAGTGGCACTAGGCTTGCCAAAGACTCCACATAGGCTGCTCCATATTTAAATGCTGTTTGACTCCGGCCCCCATTAAGTTACTTAACAGCGGCTGACACGTCTCTTGTTTTTATTCTTTCTTCAATGCCAATTGTGTGTCCTACAAAGATGCCAATATTGTGGTAAAAGCCTCCTATTGGACTAGAGCAGCTCTCCTCTTTGTTGGCTTCACTATCCTGGTACTCTACTATTCTGGCTTAAATTGTGTGTGCCCGTGTGTGTGTGCCCACGCGTGTGCATGTGTGCACACACTCTTGAGGTTTCTCTTCCCTCCTTAGCTTGTGCTGAGCACTCTGACACCTGCAAGTACCACTGCCCAAACTAGTGCTGTGCCTCGCTGGCTTTGGTCCTAGCACCACGTGCCCCAACCTCAACCAACTCCAGTCAGTATTAGGTCTAGCTTCACCCAGGGGTTCAAATTAGGTCAGCAGGAATCATCTCAGCTCTGCTTTCCCATGTTGGCGTCACCCTCAGGTAAGTTGCTACAAGAGGTAGACCTGGAAGCCGTCAGAGGGGAAGAGCTTCTCATCCACAACAGTCTGTTACAAATTCTGGCAGGCATTTGCTAACTGTGGCCACATGTTCATCCTTGAAGCAGCTGCTGAAGCAAAGGGATGAAATTCACCAACTGACCAGATCTAAGTTAGGTGTTCACCCCCTGACTCTGGGATTATGGAGGATTAACTGCCCTGAAACCACATGGACAAGGAAAGGCTGGGAGAGAAGTGGTCTTCCAAGGGAGAAAGAGCTACTGCTTGCATAAGATAACAGAGAGAAGGGAGGCAGGAGAAATAGCCACAGATATACACCACCCACCCAGGGCGGCAGAGCACCCTGGGATCTGAATGGATGAGTTCACCCTACAACTGTAGGAAATCCACTCAAAACAGCTAAGAACCACAAGTAACATCGGGGGTTCTGGTGCCAGGAATAGAGAGCCAAATGGAGACAGGGCTGGGGACAAGCAGAGTGGGAGCAAGCTCGGGGCTTCCTGCTGGGGCTGCTGGCCCGGGAGCTGGGGATGGACAGAGGCACAAGAGCCAAGGGGCTGTGTCAGGATGGAGTCCAGACACTAACAGGATGAGCAGCAGACAGCGTCAGGATGAGGCCCTGGAGGAGCCTCTGGGAGCTAGGCAGACCCTTAGGTCTCAAGTCCACTCCAGACCTCCTGGATCAGAATCTGAATTGTCATCAGATCCCGAATGATACCCATGCTCCAGTGGTCTGAAAGATTCATGTCATGTCTTTCAGCCCCCACATTCAGGGTGGTGGGCTTATGTTAGGCCTCCAGTTTAGACTTTCCGGAATGCAATGTGGCAGTCTGTATAAGGAAACTTTAAAACTGTTATGCTGTTTCATCCAATATTTCTACTTTGGAGACTATTACTTAAGGAAATCATCAGAGGCAGGGACAAAGAATGTTATTCACAAAGATGGTCATTGCAGTATTATTTATAACTGGAAATGACCACATACCCACCAACAGGAAAAGTGAAGTCAAGTGTGGAACACTACACATCAACTGTTACATTACCACTGTAAATGTTGTTTCAAAAGGATTTTGTGGGCTGGCCGATTAGCAAAGTTGGTTAGAGTGTGGTGTTATAATACCAAGGTCAAGGGTTTGGATCCCTGTACTGGCCAGCTGCCAAAAAGAAAGAAAGAGAAAAAGAAAGAAAGGAAGGAAGAATCTTGTAGGGAATCAGCAGGGATATAGTGATAAGCAGGACAGATACAGTGCCTGCCCTCTTGGTGCTGATGTTCTACCACAGGAAGACAGACTAGAAACAAACAGACAAATTCAGATTTGTGACAAGTGCACAGATGGGGTAATGGGGTAGAGGGTCATGGGTGTGTGGGGAGGGCTGTTTTGAGAGGGATGCAAGGAAGGCCTGTCCTAGGAGGTGGTCTTTAAATTGAAATCAGCATTTATTTGCAGATGACAGAATCCACTGTTTCTAGTTTGAGTTGAGGGGGATTTATTCCTGGGTGTTAGGACAGATTCCAGGACACCAAAGGACCAATTGGATGCCCCATGGCCCTGAACAACATGGCCTGAACCACTCCCTAACCCCACACAAGACTGTTGCCATGGAAACTCCATTGCCTGTGATACTCAAGTCTGGAGGCTGGAGCCTGCTGCTGTGGGAGAACCATTTGCCTGCGTTCCTGGCCAGTCAGGGCTCCATTTCTGCACCACCCCATGTTGCTCACGTCCACCTTTTCAATCTGGGCAGGCATCTGTTCAGAGGAATTGAGGCCCTAGCTGCAAGGGCATCTGGGAAGTGTAGACGTCTATCTTCCAGACGTCTATCTCAAGTCCAGCAAGTTAGGGAAGGAGGGGTTGGCTCACATAGGGAATGAATCAGTCTACAGGATCCACACAGAAGGGAAATAAGTGCCACCAACATGATCTTTTGTACCTTGGCCTTCTGAAGGCCACCTGGAGGAAAGCTGGGTTATCTATCGTGTGGTCATAAGGACAACAGGAAGTTCTCTTCTTCCAGGGAGCACTGGCTATCTGTGTCCCTTGCTCATGCCTCTCCAGTGCATGCCAGTCTGATGTCCACCTGTCCTTCTTTACCTGGAGGACCCCCTTGGCCACCTGTGCAGCAGGTAAAATGTGCTGACTTATTGCCCCCCAGGTGTAGGTTTCAGCCAGTGCTCAGATGCTCTGGCTCTAAGGTAGGAGAGCTTGAGGGTCATGCTCTGCACTGGTTTCCAGGGCTTCCTGGTGGGCCAAGCTTGAGTTGGTCACAGTGGTGGATTCCCCAAGATGGTGGATGGCTTGATAACAGCTATTGTTAGCTGCCCTCTTCTCTTCTTCTTACCTCCCTACCCTCTGCCTTCACCTCCCAAACAACCTATTTGCACTAGAATTTTTGTCTCCATGTCAGTCTGGGGCCACCCAACAAAGGCAGAGTATGAGCATGTTTAGAGCCTCATCCTGGCTTTGGAAGACCTGCGGGAGACAGTCCCTTGAGCAGTGGATTAACAGGTATGAAGGCTGCTTCTGTGACCTTGCATCTATCTGCTCATGCCAGTTTAGAATATTGTCCTGGACTGGATCTCATCTTCATCCTCAGGAAACCAGAAATATCCAGGATACTTCTGACTGTAGGCTGCCTCTCCCCACACTGACAGATGCCATGACTATGGACACACACACACACATACATAGAGACACACATGAATGTACTCACACACAACACACACCAAGCACACACACATCTGAACACATGTACAAACATACATGTGCTCACAGGCACATATTCACACACATGCACACATATATATACACATACACACAGACTGAAGTGCACACAAACATGCACCAAGCTCTTACACACACATGCACACACAGATCACATAAATGCACAAACATGCACACACATACACATATGCACATATGTGAGCAATATATGTGCACACACATGCACAGACATATACAAATGCACACACAATACACACAGGCACACACAAATGCACACATGTGAACAGACATGTCACATGCACACACAGATCACATAAATGCACAAACATGCACACACATACACATATGCACATATATGAGCAATATATGTGCACAAACATGCACAGACATATACAAATGCACACACAATACACACAGGCACACACAAATGCACACATGTGAACAGACATGCACACATACATGTACACATGCACACAGGCACAAATACAGAGGCATCATCTGCCCCAGGCTTTGCACAGCCCCTCTGTCTCTTCTTCCCACATCATTGCTGCTTCTGCCAGAGGACAAGGATGTCACACCATTGGGTTCAAGAGCATTCTCTGAATGTGCCATCCTTGGCTTAAAAGATGATTCTGCTGCATGTTGCTGTTGGTGTGTGAGGTTAGTGCCAGCTTGGTGATGACTTCCCACAACAGACATTTCCTGGAGATGCTCCCTACCAGGCCCTGTGCTGGGCTCTAGCTCATGGGAATGCCCCATTTACTCCTTCCCTCCAACCACCTGTGGGTCTGCCACTGAGGAGCCACCCACCAGCCTCATGGCCAGAGTGTGATCACATTCTCAATTTACACCTACAGGCAGGCGGAGAGAGAAACAGCTGCATGGATCACCTGCCATGTGCTAGGCACGTTCATTGTCTCTCTACTACATTCTTGGGGGCTAACTGTTGCTGTCATTCCTAATCCACCAATGAGGAAACTGAGGCTCTCAGAGGTTAAGTGACTTCTGAACCACATGGAAGCCAGTTAGGGGCAGAGCTAGGGCTGGGACCCAGGAGTGGCTGGGGACTCAGGGTCTGTGCTTGTTCCCTGACATCTCCTGGCCCTTTGACAAGAATCCCAAAATCTTGTAGCTTCTGGCAAGGCTGGCATTGCTGTGCCTCAGCCACCTAACAGGAGACCCTACATTGTCTTTGCACTAGACACCAGCAGTGAACATGACAAGTCCCATACCCTTGTGGCATTGTCATCCTGCTGAGGCAGACAGACAGTACACAAACAAACATAACCACCGGGAGAGCTTCAAGTGGTGCTGAGTGAAGGCTGCAGTGCAGGGAGAAGTGAGAGAGGTGTGGAGGAGGAGCTGTGTGCCAGTCACCTCTTGCTGCATAACAAATGGACCCCGAACGTAGCAGCTTCAGACAGAAAGTGTTGATTGTCTTGTTTTCTGTTCAGCTGAACCTGCAGCTGGAGTCACTCCAAAAGCAGTGGCAGGAGAGTTCCTGCAAGGGACTGTCCCACAGTGCCCGCAGATGGGGCTGGTTGAGTTTCCAAAGAAAGAATCACTGAACGCCAGGTGATGAGTGCAGAGCATTTATTAGGGGAAGTTATGACCATAGGGCTACAGCATCCTCATCATGCACAAAGAGAAAAGGGGTGCTCTGCCCAGATAGACCCTATGGTTTCATAGGAGTCAGGTTATGGGGTTCACATGAGGGTTTAAGAGATTTGGCTCAGGGCTGGGATACTTTGCAAGTGTTTAGCAACATGTTTGATCTTTCAGTGTTTCAGGCAACAACCCAAACAACTTCCTCAGTGCCTGGGAATGTTCAAGGCCCCAGCTTGGGCTCAAGCCTGCAGGGAAAACTGGCAGCTGGCCAGTCTTAGTGGTCAAGGTGCTCTGTTTCTCAGTCAGGACACAGAAAGAAAGGTGGGTGGGAGCCTACATCGTGGTTTCTGTAGGTCAGGGATCCAGGAACAGCGTGGCTGGGTGGCTCTCAGGCTGCAGTCAAGAGGGCAGCTGTGGCTGCAACCCTGGAATATGGAAAATTGACTTCTGCACTCAGGTGGCTGGTGGCAGGAGGCTTCGGGTCCTCCCCACATGGGCCCCTCCAGAGTGCTGCTCCCAGGACAGGGAGCATGGCCTTCAGCACATCATATCACACACACACACACACACACACACAGAGTTGGCTCCTTCCTGCTTTCTTTTCTGTCCTGGCTATGATCAAACAGAAAACAAGAACAAAAAAAGAATACTGTGATTAACTTACCCACCAATCTGTGGCTGACTTTTGCTTCAGGCTTCCTGACAATGGCTTTGGAGAGTCTTCAGCTGCCAGGGGCTCATCTGCACCTTGTCCCTTGGCCTCCCTGCTCAAACTGTGCGTGGACATCACAGTGCCACTAAGGGCCGGGGGACAAAGCCCCGGATCTAGACTTCGTGGGCCCCCAGTTTGGCCACATTGAGTCTTCAGCTGCCAGGGGCTCATCTGCACCTTGTCCCTTGGCCTCCCTGCTCAAACTGTGAGTGGACATCACAGTGCCACTAAGGGCCGGGGGACAAAGCCCCGGATCTAGACTTCGTGGGCCCCCAGTTTGGCCACATCGTCTTCATGTTCAACTCCAGGAAGCTCTTCCTCCTCCACAGCCTGCGGCAGGACACCATCAAGATCAACACCAAGGCCCTCAATCTGGACTCCTGCCCCATCAGGAACATTCAGCAGATCCTGTCCACCTTCCAGATGCAGGTGAAGGTCCAGGGGAAGCAGTATCTGGATGTGCTCACCTGCTTCCATCTGAGGGGTGGGGAGATCCACCTCTTCATTCTGGAAGGCTTGGTGGAGAAAGGCTTGAGGCAGCTGTGGGAGAGCCACCAGAGACGGTAGGTGGCTTGTTCTGCATTTCAGATCACAGCAATGGGGCACCTGGAGGGGCACCTGGAGGGCCACTAGTGGGAAAATTGTTGGATTCTGGGTTGTAGCAGGTGGCCCCTCATGGTCCTTCCATTCTTTAGTTTTGGTGATGTGATAATTCTCTTTTCCTTTCACAATTTGCAAGTATCCTGTTTTGGGTAGATAGGATCTCCTTCCTTTAGTCTAGAAGGCCCCCATCTGTCTTCAGAATTCAGATGTCCCAGGACCCTCATGCTGACAGCAAGGAGTCCAGAAGTTGTCTACCCAGGGGGGGACTGCTGACCTGTGGGGGCCAATCTTGATGTACTGATGTGCCAAGAGGCCCCAAAGAGAAGCTGGCCTTATGTCTAGTTATATGCCCAGCAGAACTAAAAATATGTGTCCACACAAAAACATGTGCATGAGTATTCATAGCAGCATTATGTATAATTGTCGAAAAGTGGACTAATGTCTATCAACTGATTAAATGTCCCAAATATCCCGTCAACTGGTAAAGAAAATGTGGGGTACAAGTATAATAGAATATTATTTAGCTATAAAAAGAAATGAAGTACCAACACACATGCCTCAACATGGATGAATGTTGAAATCACTATGCTAAGAAGCCAGACACAAAAGACCACATATTTTTATCATTCCATTTCGATGAAATGTCCAGAATAGGCAAACCCATAGAGATAGAAGTAGATCGGTGGTTGCCAAGGACTCAGGAGAGGGGCAGGAGAGAAGTGGGGAGTGGCTGCTGATGGGCACAGTGTTTGTTTTAGGGGTGATGAAAATGTTCTAAAATTAGATTGTGTTTATAGTTGCATAACATTGTGAGTATACCAAAAACCACTCAAGTGTGCACTTTAAAAGCCTGAATTTTATGGTGTGTACTAAAGAATTTGGCTTTGCCCAAGAGAGGTGTGGCCTTTGCCCTTGGCTTCTGGGGGGTGATCTATGTCACACCTAATAGGAGTGTCTTTGTTTAGGGTGGGACTAGCCAACCTGGTAGTCATAGGATGGAGGCTGGCTGTGCCAGAAAGACCAACAATGTGATTTAGGATGGGGGCTTTGGGTCATGTGGTATCAGTTGATCTGGAGACTGAGTTCAGCCACGTGGCTACTCAACTAGCCAACCCTGCCTATGTCACAAAGCCCCGGTAAAATCCCTGAACACCAGGGCTCAGTGAGCTTCCCATGGTTGGCATTCCTCTTGCACGTTGTCATTCATAGCTGCCATAAGGTAGTACATCCTGACTCCGTGCAGAAAGGACAACAGAAGATTTGTGCTTGGAACTGTCCTAGACTCTGCCCTATGCCTTTCTTCCCTTGGCTGATTTTAATTTAATGTGTATCCTTTTCCTGTAATAAATCATAACAGTGAGTATAACAGCTTTCAGTGAATTCTGTGAGACCTTCCAGTGAATTATCAAGCCCGAGGTTGGTGTCAGAAGCAAGAGCAGTCTTGGGGACTGTGCCCTCAAACTTTGCAGTTTTGCTAATTTCAGGCATACAGTACATGAATTATATCTTAAATGTTTCTCCCAGTTGCAGAAATAATGTAAATTATGTTCATCGAATCCAGTTTAATTAAGCTAGAAATAAAAAACAAATCATTAACCAGAAAAAAATTTCATGTGCCTGGAAATTAATAAACATAATCCAAATAATCTGTGGGTCAAAAAAGAAATTGTAATGGAAATTAGACATTTTTGAACTGAACAATAATGAAAATAATATCTGAATTTGTGGGGTGATGTTAAAGCATTACTTAGAGGAAAACTTATAGCCTTAAATGCTTAAATTGGGAAGGAAAAAAGGGAGAAAATTAATGAAACGTAAGTATAGATGTTGCAGACATTGATATAAGTGTTTCAAACTATGCCAATAAATTAAAACATTTATGGGAAATTCAAAAAATAATACCAAAAATATGTTCAGATAAAATAATTTAATGAGGTTTCTGGATACAAAAATTAGTATAAACATCTATTAAATTTCCAAATACCATCTACATACAAAAATTAATTTTTAAAATATGGAACTCATTTAAAGTATAAAAATATGAAATTCATAGGTTTTCGTGTAGACACAAGTTTCCATTTCCCTGTCATCTATGCCCAGGAGTGTGATGGCTCAAAAATTAATTTTTAAAATATGGAACTCATTTAAAGTATAAAAATATGAAATTCATAGGTTTTTGTGTAGACACAAGTTTCCATTTCCCTGTCATCTATGCCCAGGAGTGTGATGGCTCAGTTGTATGGTAAGTGTATGTTTAGTGTGTAGGCAGAATTCCAAGATTCCCAGCCCCTGGTGGACATCCACCTTCTCCCAGTTAGTCAATCAAACACAAGTGCTGCCATGAAGGGATTTTCTAGGTGTAATTAAGTCCCCAAATCAATGGATCTTAAGCTTGGAAGGTGGGCTTGACCTAATCGGGTGAATCCTGTGAAAGCAGTTTTCTCTCTTGGTCTAGACCAGAGACAGGGAAAGTCAGAGGTTTAAAGCACACAGAAGATTCGATGAGTCCTTGCTAGCTTGTGGATGAAGGGGGACATGTGTCAGGCAAGGCAGGTGGCCTGGAGGAGCTGAGAGCAGCCCTGGCTGACCCCCAGCAGGGAAATAAGGACCTCAATCTTAAAACTGCAAAGAACTGAATTCTGCCAGCAACAAGATGGACCCTGCAAGTAGATTTCTCCCCAGAGCATCCAGAGCAGAACTCAGTCTCGCCTAACTTGATTTCAGCCACGTGATGCCCTGAGGTGAGAAGCCAGTCACACTGCACTGAACTTTTGATGTCTGGCCTACAGAACTGTGAGCTACTACATTGTTTTAAGCTGCTAAGTGTGTGGTAAGTTGTTCCATAGCAATAGAAAACTAATACCTTTAGTTTTTATTTTATTTTTTGGCAGCTGGCCAGTACAGGGATCCGAACCCTTGACATTGGTATTATAACTCTGCACTCTAAACAACTGAGCTAACTGGCCAGACAATACCTTTAGTTTTTAAAGAAACCACCAAACAATTTTCCAGAGTAGCTGTAACATTTACATTTCCACTAGCAATGTATGAGAGACCCATTTTATTTGCATCTTTGCCAGCTTTTGGTATTGCCACTATTTTTTGTTTTAGCTGCTCTAATAGGTGTGCAGTGATATCTCATTGTGGTCTTAATGATAGTTTCCCTAATGGCCAGTGATGTTGAACACTTTTTCATGTGTTTATTTGTCATCTGTATGTCCTCTTTGGTAAAATGTCTCTCATGTCCTTTACTCATTTTCTAGTTGGGGGGTTTTTCTGTCGAGTTTTGAGTTTTTAAAAAATATATTCTAGATGTGAGTCCTTTGTGAGATATGTAGTTTGCAATTTTTTTTCTCCCAGTCTGTAGCTTGTCTTTTCACAATCTTAAAAAGTTCTTTTCCAAAGACAAAGCTTAAAATTCTTATGCAATTTTATTTATTGATTCTTTTCTTTTATGGATCATGTATTTGGTGTGAAGTTTAAGAGTTTTTCACAAAGCCCTGGGTTCTGAGTGTTTTCTTCTATGTTTCTTTTAAAAAGTGTTATAGTATTATGATTTACATTTAAATCTATGATCCATTTAGAGTTAATGAATTTTTGCATAATGTGTGAGGTTTAGGTCGATTTTTTTTTTGTGGGGTTTTTTTGGCCTATGGATATCCAATTGCTATAGCACCATTTGTTGAA
>NW_007726727.1:33201-33841 GCF_000696425.1 Galeopterus variegatus
TTTTTTTTGTGGGGTTTTTTTGGCCTATGGATATCCAATTGCTATAGCACCATTTGTTGAAAATACTATCCTTCCTTTTTATTATTATTATTATTATTTTTGGTAGATTCCTTGGTATTTTCTACATTGACTGTCATGCCATCTGCAAATAGGGATGATTAAATTTCTTTCTTTCTAATCCGTATGCCTTTATTTCCTTGTTGCGCTGGCTAGCACTTGCAGTACTGTGTTATGTGTTGCTTTTTGTACCTTTGTCAAAAACCAGTCGATCATAATTATGTGTATCTATTTCTGGGCTCTCGACCTTGCTCCATTGATCTATGTGTGTATCCCTTCACAAATCCCACACAGTCTTGATCACAGTAGCTAATCCAGGAGAGTGATGCCTCCACTTTATTCTTCTTTTTCAAAATTTGTTTTAGCAAGTCTAGTTCTTTTGCCTTTTCATATAAATTTTACAATAATCTGTCTCTATCCACAAAAATCTTGTTGGAACATTGATAGGAATTGTGCTAAACCTATGTATCATTTTAGGAAGAACTGACATCTTTGCTATGTGGAGTCTTCCAATCCATGAATGCGATGTGTTTCTCCACTTACTTAGATCTTCAATTTCTTTCATCAGCATGTTGTAGTTTTT
>NW_007726727.1:33962-57764 GCF_000696425.1 Galeopterus variegatus
TGATCTATGTGTGTATCCCTTCACAAATCCCACACAGTCTTGATCACAGTAGCTAATCCAGGAGAGTGATGCCTCCACTTTATTCTTCTTTTTCAAAATTTGTTTTAGCAAGTCTAGTTCTTTTGCCTTTTCATATAAATTTTACAATAATCTGTCTCTATCCACAAAAATCTTGTTGGAACATTGATAGGAATTGTGCTAAACCTATGTATCATTTTAGGAAGAACTGACATCTTTGCTATGTGGAGTCTTCCAATCCATGAATGCGATGTGTTTCTCCACTTACTTAGATCTTCAATTTCTTTCATCAGCATGTTGTAGTTTTTTAGCATACAAGTCCTGTACCTGCTTCGGTACCTTTGTATCTAAGTAGCTTATTTTTATTTTATTTTATTTTTTTTCCCCTTTTTGTCTTTTTTTGTGACCGGCAACGGATCGCAACCCTCAGTGTTGCGCCCGCACCTCGCTCAGCCAGTGAGCGGGAACCGGTCTGTATGTGGGATCCGAACCCTCGGCGGGAGCGCCGCCGCACTCCCAAGCAGCGCACTGTAGCAGTGCGCCACCGGGCCGGCCCTAAGTAGCTTATTTTTTGAGTGATTGTAAATGGTATTGTATTTTAAATTTCAGTTTCCAGGTGTTCGTTGCTAGCATATGGAAATATAATTGATTTCTGTATGTTGATTTTGTATCCTGCAGCCTTGCTAAACTCACTTATTGGTTCAGAGTTTTTGTTTGTTTTTGTTTTTGTTTTAGTAAATTCCTTGGGATTTTCTACATAGACCATCATTTCATCTGCCAGTAGGGATAATTAAGTTTCATCCTTTCTGATCTGTATGCTTTGTTTCCTTGTTATGCTGGCTAGGATATACAGTACTATTTTATGTAAGAATGGTTAGAGCTGACATCCTTGCCTTCTTTCTGATCTTTGGCAGAAGGCATTCAGTCTTTCCCCATTATATATGACATTACGTGTAGGGTTTTTGTAAGATGTCCTTTGTTAGTCTGAGGATGTATTAGTCTGTTTCTGTTGCTTATAACAAAATACCTGGAACTGGGAAATTTGTAAGAGAACAAAATTTATTGCTTACAGTTTTGGAGGCCAGGAAGACCAAAGTCCAGGGAACACATCTGCTAAGGGTCTTCTTTGGTGGTGGCTTTACAGCAATGCAGGGGTCTCACATGACAGAAAATGGCAGAGCAAAGAGAAACTCTCATGTGCTCTCCTTTTAAAGCCCTCAGAACCACACCCCTGACCACCATTATTAATCCATTCACTACTGCATGGTCCTACAATTTAATCACCTCTTCAAGGCCCCACCTTTCAATTACCATAATAGGATTTCCCACCCTCAACAGTTACAGTGGGAATTAAGCTTCTGATATAGAAACTTTGGGGGACTCAATTCAATCAATCCACAGCAGAGGAAGTTCCATTCTTCCTTATTTGCTAAAGGTTTCCTAATTTCCTGGTTCACACAATTCATGAAAAAACAATTCCAGGTAGACTAACACTCTTTTTTAACTTTTAACTTTGGAATAATTTCGATTCACTGTAAATTGCAAAAAATAGTATAGAGAGGTTCCATGTACCCATTACCCAGCTCCCCCCAGTGGCGGCATCAGTGGTGACGCATAATTACAGTGCTTCATTGATAGACACAGTACAACTAACTAGGCTACAATGATCTGATCTTACTCAGATTTCACCAGAAATATCTCTTTTTGAAAAGCAAAATTATAAAGCTTTTAGATGATAATATAGGAGAACATATTTTAACAACCTCAGAATAGAGAAAGATTTCTTGAACAAAATAGAAGTACAAAGAATAAAGAAAAGAATGATACATTTGGCTATGTTAAAATTAATAACTTCTGTTCATCAAAAGACACCATAAAATTGTGAAAAGACAAGCCATAAACAGAAAAAAAGTTATTCGCAATGTATGAAAAGGACAAAACGTTAGCATCTTGAATATATAAAAAGTCCTGTGAATCAACAAGAAAATAAAAACATCCCCATGAAAGAATGCACAAAACTTCCTCACAAAAGAGGAACCGCCAGTGACCAAACACACAGATTCCTGCACGGGGATGTGAAGGGCTCGGGTAGACTTCACCAGGCTCAACAAGGTGTAGGAACGGCACCACCAACACAGGCCAATGACAGAGTGGGCTGTGTTTAGGAACCCTGCCAAGATGGTGTTACCAGATGGTGGAGGGGTGGCCAGGGGTTGGGTGGGGGCAGTGGGACACGTACCAGCCCAGGCCGGTTTCACCATTATCATTGACAACTCTTCTTTCAATCTTAGAAAGATTTTTTCTATCAGATGACATTTATTATTAAAACATTCCTTTTGTTTTTAAAGAAACGAAAAGTAAATACATAAACTAAAATAAAAATAAAATAAAAGCTCTGCCACACAGAGTAAAACCACCAGGTGTCCCAAGAACCTGCAGAGCAACACCGAGGCTCTTGCGCACCTGTTCTCTTGCAGTGTCCCCAAGTCCAAGTCCGAGGGCAGAACGTACAAGGTGCTGTATAACTCGCAGCTGCTATTCTGCCTCAGTCCATCTGGAGACTATCCTGTACCACGTACACTTCTGCCAGCCCCTGGCGCTGCACCTTGACATCCTTTGCAGGTAGAACCTGGGACTGCATGACTTACATTCACAGAGGCATTTAAATTCCACGATGTGCAGTTTACTGATTGACACATGTGGAGTCCTTTTGCTCCTGTTCCATTTGTCTTCCAGCACTAAATTAATGACTTTGTTTTCAACATTTAATTATCCTTATAATTTCAAATGTAGTATATTTAATGAAAGACAAGATCAATAAGAAAGAGGAAGATCAATAAAGATAAAACTGAAAATAGGACCTGAAAGTTGAAGCCATCTAGTGTACAGCATAAGAAAATAAAACAAGGTAAAAGTGGTTCAAAAGGACAAATTACCTCAGAGGAATTGAGAGAAAAGGCCACCAGCATACAGGAGATACAACCAATGAATTGGGGCTTAGGGAGGTATATAAGTTTCCCAAATAAATCTTGGAATACAGAAGACTTGGACATATCAGGGGAAAAGGAAAAAGCAAGATCACTGGCTTGTTCTCTTCCTCTACCTTAAATATTTCATCAAGGTTTCAAGTTGTTTCCCACTAAATCTTCTCAAATCTTAGACTGAGCAGTTATGTTTGGACTGCATTAATTAATCATTATTTTAAATTATCGTTCATCGTACACTTGTCTCAACTAAATGCAGAGGGAGAAATAACATAGGAATAGAATGTAAGGCACAAAACCCTCATCACAATACAACTATTTATTTAACAAACTCAGCTAGATTAATATGGTCCTCAACTTACAAAAAATATGACAATTTTTAAAAGTATTTAATACATATCTGAAGTGGATCCTTCCTATATCATATCATAGAAATAGCAAACTGGAGGACTTTCTAAGTCTATTTTATACAACCCTAAAATATACCAACTCACGTTTTTGATGATTCTTAAGGTGGTAACAAGCTCCAGGGGACAGCACTATTCCTTGTGATTTTCCTGTACTCTCCCCACACATTTATAAATTGTTTCCTTACTCAACCATCCTTGAATTATCCCAATTCCAGTGTGCCATATGTTTCCTGCTGGGAACCTTGCTTATACAGACAGTGAGTGTGGAATGGTCTTTCAGGCTGTGAAGGGAAAGGCAGTGGTAGGCATAAGTCAGAGGAAGTGACAGGGTGAAGTCAGGGGACCTCTGTTGAGGCTCCCAAGGCCTCCAAGACCATCCCATTGCTACTTACACCTCCCGGGGCACACTCTGCCTCAGGTCACCACCACATGCAGACCTGGCAGCCTTCCTCCCCTTCCCAGTAGCTGGAATTGATTTCTCACCATCTCTGGCCCAGACAACCAAAATGACTTTTCAATAGATTCCAGATGGACTAGAAGAACATGCAGTATTTTCTCCCAGTCCATCTACCAGACTGCCCCAAGAAATCTGATTCTAACCATAGGTCTGATCACATTACTTAGCTTTCTATTGACTTTGAGATAAAACACAAGTATGAAATAGAAGACCCTTCACTATTCTGTCCCCTGCGTATCTTTCCAGCTTTACCTTTGGTCACTCACTGTCCTTCCTCACCAATAATATGTCTATATTTCAGTGTATCATCCCTGAACTCCCAAGTGACAGAAGAAACTAAAGTTAATGAGTGTCTATGATGATGTAGCACTCACTGTGTCCAGAGTTTAGCATTTATATCATTAAATCCATATAACCGATGAAGAGACTGAGACTTAAGCACTTCATGTGCCTTACCCTAGGGTTAAGAGCCGGTAGTGGTGGAGAAGCAGCTGAGCTGGGCCCAATCCTTCTGACAGGGTGTGACCTCCAAGGCTCAGAGCTACCAGTGCTGAAGATCTCCCAGCCTGAATGCTTTTTCCAACTCCTTCTCCTGGTAGAACCCCCTGCTTCCTTAATGCAAAGCTTGGATTCTCCTCTCCCCTGAACTCTTTTCCATGGTTACAGTAAACAAGGTTGGTCCCTTCTCTCCCTTGGTTCCCACAGCACTTTCAACACCTTGTCCCATCACAGGTGTTATCACGTGGCCTCCTCATTACCTGCATAGCGTCAGTACATAATCACTAGTTGCATAAATTTTTCGAGAACCAGGATCAAAGGTACACTTCTTACCTTTGATCCTTAGTTCTCACACAGAGCCTGGTAATTATAAGATGCTCTACCAATATTTGCTAAGTGAAGAAAGGGATGAAGGAATAAAAAATGAATCTTAGAACTATAGACTGTACCACTACCATCTTTGGATATACTTGGAATGGAAAAAATGTATGTTTTGCCTGGTCGGAATATATCTAAAAATGCCAAATAATGGGATGTGCTATATATACGTGATACCGGGAATAAAAGATTTGCTAAAATGTCAGTGAAAAATAACATTTAATGATGGTACTATTTTAAAAAGTGACAAAAAATATGTTATGTCCTATGGTTCTTCATGAAATCTAAACTCAATTTCCTAAAATTAACCCAGACATAGAATTCCCCATATTAAGGTAAAAAGGGCTTGGCAGCAATGATAAATTATTTTTATATAAGATAAAATAAACATTACAGACTTGTGAAAACAAAAGCCACTTAAAACATTAACCACTTAAGATCAAAGGTGGTTTCTCTAAGAATCTAAAACTCTAACAGGAATTCTTAAAAGTGGATTCTAGTCATTATATAATATTTAATGGTGATTAAGATTAATAAAACTTAGCATAAAGGAATACAATTAGGGTCCAAAATTGCTGTTTTTGATATTCTGATCTAGAATTAAAAAGGAAAAATGAAATAAAATATTTTAACATCAGAAATATGAAATATATAGTATTAGCAAGATCTCACTTAAGAGATGTGGAATAAAATTTCCTCTTTCTGTTTACTCACCTCAACACAATGAGCAATAGTTTTAAGAAAATTCCTCAATTTTCTCTGTGTATGTTTGTTTGAAATACTACAGCACTGAGAAGCTAATTAATTAATGTCAAATTGAGACACTAAAATCGTAATTATTACAAGGATATAATATCAAAAATTCAGTACTCTGTTTTTCCACTGGTTACATTAAGCATGAAATAAAAACCAGTAATTCACAGAAAAGGCAGAATTGTTAATTTCAGAAGTTTATGGGCAGTAGTTAGAAAAAGGGAATGCTGTTGACCACAGAACAAGATCTATTTATGAAAGATCTTCACAGTGATAATCTGTAAAGTTATTTTGCTCTTAATTATCAGTAAAAAAGTAAGGAGGATCATTTTAGTTTTGCATATATTTAACCAGCTCATTTCAAGACTTTTCTTCTTAAAAGTAATCAAGTATAAAACAGGCATAGTTTTACCGAGACACTAAGTCCCCAAGCTAATTACCATAAAGTGAACAATCTTGGAATATATTAAAGATGTGAAAGTGTTTTATACAAAGAGAGTTCAAGAACCTTTGTATTGGGAATGCAGTTTCTGACTCTAAGGCATTGGCATATGTGCAATGATTTTAAAATAATATGTTCAGGGCATTAAATAACCTCCAGTTGCTGATTTTGATCACTAAGACTAAACTGGAGACTTGGTTCTTAGGGATTATGCAAACAAACTATCTCCACGTAGTTAATGCTCTATTTTGGGAAGACATTCTATTGTGAATTACTTTATTAGGAGTTCACATGAGGTGCAATTAGAGCAGACTGTGGTTCAAAATATCTTATTTATAAACCTTTTTAATAGGAGTGTAACACACTTTGCTATTTCAGCTTTTCAAATAAAGGATCTAAGAGAGAGATCATTATTTTAAGTGCTAGTCACATATTCCTTCCAGTATATTCGTTAAAATCAGTCTTGAACTTTACACCAAACTTCTCCAACCGTCATCTTAGGTAGCCTAAAAAGGCTTCAAAATACAGAAAGTGAAATATATTTTAATGATTATTTGTATTTCTAGTTCATTGTTTTAATGGTTTTTTCACTCAAGTCATATTTCTTGAGCACCTAGGATTCAGGAAGTGTGCTGGAACGGAGAATAGGGCAGCAAACAAGGAAAATTCAATCTCTCTGATGCCATAGGACGGTTTTGGCAAGCACTGTAGCCATCCTCCACCCATCCTGTCCTCTTACCAGGTTCTTGACTCAACCACAGGAAAGAATTCAAGGGCAGAGTCACGGTAGAAAGTGAGAACAGGTTTTAATGCAACAAATGAGACACAGATTTCACAGAGTGTGGCCTAGCTCCAGAGACCGAGCAGGGCCAACAGCAAATTTAATACAAAAGTAAGATATACACACCTCAGGCAAAGTGCAGGCTCAACTTTTATAGTTTCACTATCTAATACACAGTCATGATATCTGATGAATATAAATTCCACTTTACTGAGCATGTTTGGCTATTAGGGTTATATAACCACTTTCTACTGAGCATGCCCAGCCACTGGATTTGTCCAAGTCAGCCCCCTGAGTCTCAATTTCCCCATGTTGGCGATGAAAATAGGTCCAACCAGCAACAGAAACACTCTGTTAGGAGAGGGCCTTGAGGAGGGGCCTGAGACCTCATAGACTTGAAACCCAGAGGTGTGTCCTGAAAACCAAACCCAGGGAAACTGAGCACCTCCTATCTCATCTCCTCTCGTGGAGTTTATGGTCTAATGGGACAGATAGGAAACAATATTTGCACTAAAATATATTTATTGTATGCAGGATGGTGAAATAGAAAGCTTTCAAGCTTTGGAGCCAGGCAAACCTGAAATCAGATCCTGCCCAGAAGTGAGCTAGTGATGGCATTTTAGCCTTCTCATTTTAGCAAAATAGGAATTGTGATATCTACCATAGAGAATTCTTCTGAGGATTAACTGGGATAGTGTCTGAGAAAAGCAAAATCATTTCCTTTTCCTCTTTTATTTGCATTCCTTCCCCTGTAAGACTGGCCCAAAAGCATGAATCTTAACTTGATGGGAAGGCTCATCTCGCAAAGACCAGGAGGCACAGAGATCGATGCACAGGCAAGAGGTTTTATTTCCGGCATGCTGGAGGTCGCCCCGTTTTCAGGACAGGAGCGGCCCCGAATTCACAATGCAAGCAGCTTTTATACAGTTTTTTGAACGGATATTGTGATAGGATCAACTGTTGGTTATCTGTGGCGCTTTTAGATTTACAGGTGGGCTTCAGCTGGCGCCTTTTGGGTTTACAGGTGGGTTTTAGCAGGCTGGCACCCCTTTAGCGCATTTCTCAATTGTTTACCTTCCCCGGGGCCTTGCTTTGAACCAGCTATTTCCTGGAACCGGTGGGGGGCTATTAATGTTTAGTGCCCTTGGGCCTGGCCTTTGTCATGGCCCCTGAGAAGCTGCATTGCTTATGCATTGTTTAGTGTGCTCGGGCCTGACCCTTGTTCTGGCCCCTAAAAAAACTGCTTTGCTTATTATGCATTGTTACAAGACTGTGTACATTAAGGTTATATTTTCCTACAATTCTACTACTTATATTCTATGTCCCCCCTACATTTTAATTTATTTCCAACACCCCCTTATTTTCTATCTATATAAAACCGGGTACCAAAAACTGGGTAGAGAAAAGCTCTTTTTCTCTAGTAAATTTAAGAAGTTATTTAGTAAAAAAAAATTCACTTGCAAGCAAAAGCTAAAATAATTTTCTTAGTTAATGAAGAAGTTATCTGTATTGAGAATAAGTGTATATTGAATTTTGTTATCAAGTTCCTAGTCTATTTTCAGTGTTCATCCAATCTCCTTACCATAGAAAGCATTAAAAAAAAGAATAATGTTTTTATTGCCCTAGGGACAACTAGATTTTATATTCAAAACAATAAACCCACAGAAAGCAAAGGATGAAGTACATACACTGGGAGCTATTTCCTCTTTGGTCTAAGAGAACCAAGTTTACACAATTAAAATTATTTTGGCCTATGCGATCAAATATAAATTTGAACAAAACTAATGCAGTTAAGGCAATTATCGGTTTATATGGCTAACAAATTTCTTTTTCTTTTTTTCTTTTTTTGCTTAGTAGGGTTGTTGGTTAAAACAAAATATTAATCTTCATTGGAAGGCTTCATACATATTAAAATTTCTCTACGATTTTTTTTAAAAACTGTTTTAAGACATTAAGTAGAGGACTTAATCTTGCAGGTGACATTATAAACAATGACAACCATACTCCCCCTTACATTTCTTCAGGTACTGATGGTGCTTATTTAAACCCTGTAGATTTAACTCTGAGCATTTAAATTTATTACAGTTCATTTTGATATGATCTTCCTTGGAAGAAGGTTAGGATTTTGCTTACAATCTAAAATTCCAATGAGGAAGAGAATCCTGCTACCTTTTCTTCTTGAGATGTAAAGAAAATAGATGTCATAGCCAGAAAAATAGCACCTTGGAGCAGGAAGGGAGCTTTAAGTAAGTAACTTAAACCAATTCCCTTATTAAATTGATGAGAAAATTTGGGAGGTTTAAGGTCTTATTTGCATCCAGCACACGAGTTAGAACCAGAGCTCAGTCTGTGGCCCAGATGTGAGGAGGCTCCGGGGGTGTGGCCCTACATGTGTATGGGAGGGGTGGAGGGTGGGTAAATCAATTAAATATATAAATGAAAGCTTCTGCATAAAATAATTATAGTAGTTAGTAATTTAATCAAAACAATTTAAAATGGCTCTCTAAAAAATGGGTTCAAATGGTAGGGATTTATAGTGTTTTTGCAGTTTTTATCATCATAGTAATCATACAAAGAAAAACCTTTTCCTTTGCAAGGCTCAGAGGTCAAGGGAACAAGCCTCCAGAGACCTGGGTGACACTCACAATACTCAAGGACACTGAAGTAAGATGAAAATGGCAAGTCAGGTGCTTTTCTGTATCTGTAAACAAGAACAACTATTTCTCCTTACTTCTCCCAAGGAAGATCTGAAGTACAGAGCATTATCTTTTCCCTCAAAATGTTCACTAAACATGGGTATCAATAAATGAAGGTCATAGTTCAAAAATTGCCCTAGAGCTTTCAGACTTCATTTTTGTCGAACTTAATGCTTATTGTATAAAAGAACCAGTTTCTGAGAAGCCAGATGACAGGGACCACAGGCGAGATTCTTCCAAAGAAGCATGCATTGTATATTGTCAAAGGGCTGCCTCTGAAATTGATTCCAAGAAGTTCATATTAAAACACACACACACACACACACACGCGAGATCAATACATGTCTGATAAATATATCAGAGATCCACCATGGTTCAGTTTTATTTCTCGACGCATTGGAGTATCAAAACTCATTATCCAAAATATCAAGATGTTGCCAAATTTCAAAAGAAGAGAAAAGCAGCGGGGATGACTAACCTTTACTAGGTCACAAAGAATACACCTCGCATTGATCATCCAGAGAAAAGAGCCAGACCTTTAATTCCGAGCAGCACTAGGTGGCGGGGGAGAGTCAGTCGGCGGCTAGGCTCTCCCGGACAGTTCTCGCTGACGCTGTCGCTGTCCTCTGGACGACTCTCACGCTCACCTTCTCTCTGGTGTCAAAGAGAGGCTTCTAGGTTGATGCAAATTTCCAACTGCGGCCTCTTCATTATGGGGGAAACTGCTGTGAGCAAAATACAACTCTTTCAAACCTTTCATTTTAGCTTATTTGACTAGTAGGATTAAGCCCACATTGAAGGCCTACCTGGACAACCCTGTTCTGCAGTCTAGCAGATCACATGTCACAACGGAGCCCCAAATCAATAAGAGAACTACGATGTGGGGTGGTTGAGGATCCCCCCAAAGCCGGATTGCTTTCAGGTGCCATCTCCGGAGGAACCCCTGAGGTGGCGCTTGTCTTTCTGGCGCACCTGCGGGCTGGAAGAGACTTCAGCTGAAACGGACCTAAAGCTTCATTGGAGGTCCACATGGGGGAAGCATCTCAGACTCAGGAGAGATGTCTGTTCGGATGCTGTTGCTGCAATCCGTCTTTTCATGGTGTTCACAAACCTCGAAGAAGAGGTTTTTCTGGGAATCAAGCTTCAGTATCCACCTCTAAGCCTCATTTTCTGTTTCAAAAATGAGGGTAATAGCAGTACCTATTTAAAGGGTTGTTGTGATGACTACATGAGACAGCCGATCCATGAAAAGTACTTTGTGTGATGCTCCATCTGTAAAGTACTCAATAAATGTTAGCTGTGGTTATTACTTTCATCAAATGAGACGGAAAATGGGAAAGTTTTATAAAACCAGGAACAACCATCATCATCATCATTATTATTACCACTCTCCTTATACCCTCTAGGCTTCAGCTAAACCAGTCGACTTGGTGTTTTCAGAATCACACCCCGGAATTTCTCCTCTCTCTTCGGTATCTAAAGCACAGTGTTCACAGCCTGTGCTATGGAATCAGATAAAAGTGAGTCTGCAATCTGCCTCTCCATCTACCAGCTATATAAATTTGGGCCAACTGGTGTCATCTTTCTGAGCCTCAGTTTCTCCATCAGAAAATGAGGATAGTAATGAGACTTTTCTCATAGCTTATTTATAAGAATGAGGTGACATACTATCTGGTGCAGAGTAAGACTTCACCAGATGTTAGTGGCCATTAGCAGTATTAGAATCACTCTTCACTTTGCTTGGTGTAACCTACTCATCTAAAACCTGCTTTCTTTAAGGCTCAGTTTAAAAATCTGCATCTGTCATCGTTTTAAAAATAAAATAAAAATCTCTGTCTGTCTACGTGTCCATTCGCTCATGTAACATATTCTCATGACTCCTTCATACACTGAGGGATTAAGAACTTTAAGGCTCAGTTTAAAAATCTGCATCTGTCTTCGTTTTAAAAATAAAATAAAAATCTCTGTCTGTCCACGTGTCCATTCGCTCATGTAACATATTCTCATGACTCCTTCATACACTGAGGGATTAAGAAAAGAATTGGATATAGCTCCTAACATCAAGGAGCTCCTTGTCTGGGAGAGGAAACAACTCAGGTGCACAAAGTTCTTAATGCTATGTAGAGTATAAAGTGGCCAAAGAGGCATTTATTTTAAAGATGGTGCTAATTTGACCTGGGAAGAATCTAGGGAGGGAGATGATACGTACCATGTACCATCATGGTTAGCAGCATGGAGTTTTACGTTACAGAGATCTGTAGTAAATCTCAGTTTTACCATTTTTTAGCTAGATAATTTTGGATAAGTTATAATCTCTTTGAGCCTCAGTTTTTACAACTGTAAAATAGGGATAATTGTAGAACCAACATAATCAAGGGTGAAGATTATATATAGAAATCCACTTAAAATGCTACAGACGATTGAATGAAGGCTAGCTATTAGTAGTAGTAGTGGTGTTCATATAGCTAATATTGTCATCAAGCCTTGATGATGGTGACACTGAATTAAACTATGAGTGGGATTTGAATACACAGCTGGGAAAGGAGATGAGACAAGAAGAATCTGGAAGTTAGAAAGAAGGGAATGCCAGTAGGAACCAGAGAGCAGCTCAGCGTGGTCTCATCAAATGCTAAGTATGTACTTAGGTTGATCACCTCTTGGTTTGCCTGGGACTGAAGAGTTTTCCAGGCGAGCAGGACTTGCAGTGTGAAAACTGGGGAATTCCCGGGAAAATGGGAATAAGTTGATTATGCTATTTTTAGAGAATTATGGCCCAACCAACGAGGGTCTTGAAGGCCATGTTAAGGGTTTAGGCTGTTTTTGTAGGCGATAGAAAGCACTTGAAAGCTCTTGAGAAGGGGAATAACAGAAGTGTGTTCTAAGCAATCAGTCTACAAAATGAAGGTTTTATCTTTTGTCCTGGCCAAATAAGTCTCTTCTTCATTGTTCCCCCCAGTCTTTGATTTGTATCTACCCTCTAGTGTTTATCACACTATATGTGTTACAGATTTGTATGTGTGTCCCCTTAATCTTACAATATGAGTTTAATCTCCTTGGTATTGAGATTGAGTTTTCACCATCTTATCTCCATGTTGTCTTGTGCATAATATAAACTCAATATGTACTGAAGTAAATCAAAAACCTGAATTCTGTACAATACAATATTAATTGATGTTTACTATTCATCTCAGTTCAAAATTGAACATCGGGTTTCTGTGTGCCTAGTAATTATTCTTCTGTTGGCACTTAAAGTCAATCCATTAAGATATTGATTGGCAAATCTATGCACAAAATAATCCTCTGTAAAATGTAAAGAAGAATTCTTCACTCCTCCATTAACATTTTTAAAAAATTTTTCTTACCCATTCATTCGACAAGCAAATTCTTGGTAGTACTATATGCTGGTCCCTGTCCTGGGACTTCCACCTTATTAGGTGTCCAGTCAAATCCCTGTAAGGCAGAGCAACAGGTGGAGTTTTCATACAAGGTTGAAGTTGGCTTAAGGTCATTTTCAAATATTTAACATCCCCATGGGAAAGTTAGTTTTAGGCACTATCAAGTCAATGCATCAAATAAAACACATTTATTTATTTCTATGTGTAGGAAACCAGAATATATTAGCCAGTGAAATAATATAGCATGGGGGTTTTAAAGCAAGGGTTTTAGGGCTAGAATGATGTAGGTTCAAATCCTGGCTCTGCATTTCACTTACCTTCGGAAGATATTAACCTCTCTGATTTTCAGTTTCTTTATGTGCAAAAAGCAGGGACAATAGTATCTAACTCATAGGACTGTTTTAAGAATAAAATGAGACAATGTATGTAAAGCACTTAGCACTGTGCACACATTTATGTAAGGAATCTGTTCCTGAAGCCCTCAAATAATCTAAGACTGACAAAGGCATGGAGGGAACATGTTTCATTTACTGTCTAAAGAGGGGCTTTCAAGACAGTTCATTCAGGCCGGCCCGTGGCTCACTCGGTAGAGTGCGGTGCTGATAATACCAAGGCCACTGGTTCGGATCCTATATAGGGATGGCCGGTTTGCTCGCTGGCTGAGCGTGGTGCTGACAACACCAAGCCAAGGGTTGAGATCCCTTTACCGGTCATCTTTAAAAAAAAAAAAAAGACAGTTCATTCATTCACAAGTTTAGAATCATCTAGCTGACAAAGCTTCAAGATTATGTGATTCTTTACAAATTTTGGGTTCCTGGGTTGGGTTGGGTTCCTGGGAAGCAGACCCTGGGTGGAGATGAGCATTCAAGAGGCTTATTAAGGAAAGGCGCTGGGATCTATATCAACAGGAGAAAGGAAGGATGCAGTTAAAACAAAGGCCCCAGTCAACCCCACAGGATGCTCTGAAACTGAGATGGCTCTTTTTGGATGTCCAATGTTAGGGCAAGAACACTGGGTTTTCATTCCTTTGTTTCAACCAGTCCCTGGAGGGAAGGGGGTATGGTCTTGAGCAGGGCAGCTCTATTCAGCTAAGGTAATCTGCAGAGACACTGTCCTGAGACCTGTGAGTCCACTTCACTCCAAACAAGTGGGTGAATAAGTCCTGAAGGGACGCATCTTGGCAGTGCAGCACCCTGTCCATTATACGCATTGTTGTTATGATTTCAGATATATATCAAGTGAAACTTTATATTTTTATGTGACAATTTCAGGATGATATACTTTGCCATCTTACTGTATACCTAGTACTATTATTGTGTTACCTTTAGATAATTCTTAATTTCTCTTTTATTTAATGGTGCCTATTTCATAGTGTTTTGGTGAAGATTAAAAATCATATAATGTATGGAAGGTACTTTGCAAAGTTCCTGGCATACACAAATGTCTGGTATATGTTAGCTGTTTTTCTTAAGAGAAGGTATAGGAATGCAGAAGGAGTCAGTAATAAATGAAGAAAAGGAAACTATGTTAGGATTTAAAAACTTACAGACTGACTTAAAGCACTGAGCTTGTCACTGGCAAAGTTTACATTACAGTATTTGACTAGTGGGTGTCTCGGTCTAGTTTTATGTCAACATTAAATGAAAGTTTGGTTTTGGCACCCGGCGGGATGCCTCAGCTAGACTGTGAACATCCTCCTCTCCCTCTTATTAGAAGGAAATTTGAGAATGTTACAATCACATTCTGTCCATTTGGAGAATAAAAATGTAAGCAATGTAACAAGAAAGAGACCAAGATATAATAAAGGATCCAAATTCAAGATACAGCATATTTATTCCCCAGCTAGGTCTTCATACCTACCAGTTTTTAAATATTCTTTTTTTCACTCAAATCCTCAGAACATGACTTCTTGTAGGCAGATAGTAAATTTCTCTACCTGCCTTTTAATTTACTGAGCATAGTATCAGCACAGTGAACAGAGTAATAATGTTCCTTTTGGCTGTCTTAGAAAGGAAAATGGTTATTAATATATGTATATGTAAATGGTTATTAATATACATATTTTAGAAGTGAGAGTACTTCAAAAAGTTCATGGAAAGATTTGTATTATCTTTCTTTTTTAACTTTTTAAAATTTATTTTTTGAATTGAAATAAAAAATTGATTATACGTATTTATGGGGTACAAAGTTGACTATCAATATCTGTGTACAGTATGTGATGATCAAATCAATATTATTACTATGTCCATCATTACAAATCATAATTATTCTGTGTCCTTTACCCAATTACTCCCTAAGCACCCTCCCCCTCTCCCACTTCTAGTAACTGTAGGGTCTGTTCTCTCCTTCTGAAAGTTCAACATTTTATTGTGGTCTTTCTTTCTCTCTCTGTTTCTTTTTCTTTCTTTCTCTCTCTCCTTCTTTCTTTCTCTTTTCCCACTTATGAGACAGGACATTCAGTATTTCTCTTTCTGTGCCTGGCTTATTTCATTGGACATAATTTTCTCCAAGCTCATCCATGTTGCTGCAAATGGCAGAACTTCATTCTTTTTTATGGTTGAGTTGTATTCTACTACTACCCATATATAAATGTGGTATATATATATACACCACATTTTCCTTATCCAGTCATCCATTCATGGACATTTAGCTTGGTTCCAGCTCTTGGCTACTGTTATTTATTTATTTATTTATTTATTACATTCTGAGATGTTGCAGAGGGGTGGGAGGTAGGGGGAGGGAGAAGATGGAAGGGGGTGGGGGTGGTGCATGGCTGGCTCTTTAACTGGCCTAGTTGCCCACAGTGGGGGGTTGTGGCTAAGGCCCACATCACACCCCACCCCCACCCCCGATGGCTAAGGAGCCCAAGGGTTTCTGGCTGCTCTTGGCTATCATAAATAGAGCTGTGATGAACATGCGAGTGCAGGTATCCCTTTGACATGATGATTTCCATTCCTTTGGGTATATACCCAGAAGTGGGATTGCTGGATCGTATGGTAATTCTGTCTGTAGTTGTTTGAGAAACCTCTGTACTATTTTCTGTAACAGCTGTGCTAATTTACAGTCCCACCAACTTTGCAGAGGAGTTTCCTTTCCTCCACATCCTCGACAGCAGTTGTTATTTTTAGTCTTTTTGATAATAGCCAGTATAGCTGGGGTGTAATGATATTTCAAGGTGGTTTTGATTTGCATTTTCCTGATACTGAGTGATACTGGGCATTTTTTCTTGTACCTGTTGGCCATTTGTATGCTTTCCTTTGAAAAATGTCTATTTACCTCCTTTGCCCATTTTTGAATTGCATTATTTGGTTTTCTTTTTTTTACTGTGAAGTTGTTTGAATTCTTTCTATATTCTGGATATTAATCTCTTGTAAAATGTGCAGTTTGCAAATATTTTCTCCCATTCTGTAGGTTGTCTTTTCACTCTGTTTAGTGTTTCCTTTGCTGTACAAAAGCTTTTTAGTTTCATATAATCCCATTTGTTTGGGTTTTTTGTTTGTTTTTTCCTTTTGTTGCTTGTGCTTTGGGGGTATTATTCATAAAATCTTTGCCCAGTCCTACATCCTGAAGTGTTTCCCCTATGTTTTCTTCTAGGAGTTTTATAATTTCAAGTCTTATACTTCAGTCCTTAATCCATTTTGAGTTGATTTTGGTATATGGCAAAAGGTATGAGTCTAGTTTCATTTTTCTACACATGGATGTCCAGTTTTCCCAGCACCGTTTACTGAAGAGGCTGTCCTTTTCCCAATGTATGTTCTTGGTACCTTTGCCACAGATAAGTTGGCTGTAAGTACCTGGGTTGACTTCTGGGTTCTCTGTTCTGTTCCATTGGTCCATGTTTCTGTTTTTATGCCAGTACATGCTGTTTTGGTTGCCATAGCTTTGTAGTATAGTTTGAAATCAGGTAGTTTAATGCCACCAATATAATTTTTTTTATGCTCAGGATTGCTTTGGCTATTTGGGATCTTTTGTTGTTCTATATGAATGTTAGGATTGTTTTTTTCTATTTCTGTGAAGAATGTCATTGGTATTTTGATGGGGATTGCATTGAATCTGTAGATCACTTTGTGTAGTATGGACATTTTCACAATGTTAATTTTTACAATCCATGAATATGGAATATCTTTCTATCTTTTGGTGTCCTCTTTAATTTCTTTCAGTAGTATTTTGTAGTTTTCATTGTAGAGATCTTTCACCTCTTTGGTTAAACTTATTCCTAGGTATTTTATTCTTTTGGTATCTGTTGTAAATGGGCTTGCTTTCTTGATTTCTTTTTCTGCTTTTTGTTGGTGTATAAGAATGCTACTGATTTTGTACCCTGCAACTTTACTGAATTCGTTTATCAGCTCTAGGAGTATTTTGTTAGGGATTATGGGTTTTTCTATATATAGGACCATGTCATCTGTGAACAGGGATAATTTGACTTCATCTTTTCCAATTTGTTTGTCCTTTATTTCTTTCTCTTGCCTGATCGTTCTGGCTAATACTTCCAATACTTCGTTGAATAGGAGTGGTGAGAGTGGGCATCCTTGTCTTCTTCCTGTTCTCAAAGGAAAAGCTTTCAGTTTTTCCCCATTCAGAATGATGTTGGCAGTGTGTTCGACATATGTGGCTTTTATTGTGTTGAGATACTTTCCTTCTATACCTAACTTGTTGAGGGTCTTTATCATGAAGGGATGCTGAATTTTGTTAAATGCTTTTCCTGCATCTATTGAGATAATCATATAGTTTTTGTCCTTGTATTATCTTTCAATTCTATATTTCCACGAACTTTTTGAAGTACCCTGGTGTATGTGTGTGTGTGCATGTGTGTGTGTGCATGTGTGTGTGTGTATTTCATGTACTTATTTGTAAAGTTAGATTCAAAACAAAGGTTTCCTACCATTGCCCGTCTCCTACCCCCACCCCTAAAACAGGCTTCAAAGGCTTATTTTGAGATCAGAAACTATGTCCTAGTCTGATTTTGTTTTGTTTTTACCTCCACAAGTACGTAGCAAAGTGTGTGAAATGCACTGGTTACTCAATAAAAATTTGTCGAATGTGAGTGAATAAATTATAGAGCTGGAAAGAATGTTAGAGTTAACACAGTCCTCATTTTAGAACAATGTTCAGAGAGATTGAGGCACATATGAGAAGTGGCAGAGCTGTTTGAGTCAGAGTAAGGATCCAGGTCTCAGAACTCACCGGCAAGGGCTCTTTCAACCACAGAGCACTTTCACCTTTTGTGATCTAAGGACCCAGGTAAACCTGCTCACTGCATTTCTTGCCCAGTCATTCCTACCCAGGGTGTTCATTTTCGCAGAGATATTTGTTTCTCCAAAAATAGAAGGAAAGCAGACCATTTAGAACCCGCAAAATAATAATGTGGCCTGGTCACCTTCACAATTTTTTTTTCCCCTTTCATATAATTATAAAACTTCCTTTTGTTTGTTGGCTGTGTAAGGTGTCTTATTTAACTATTCCTCATAGTTTCAAGTTGAGCCCAATAATGTGAACAGAAAGGGTTATTCTGACCTAGGGTGTACCTTTTCAGCCCAACTTAGGGAGACTCATTAGAATTCTGCTGGAACAGAAAATTATTTCTTAGAAATTTCATTAGAAACACTATCCTAACTGTAGTGTTGATTTTTCTTAGTCCTGTCTTTGATCATTGATGATTATCTAATAAGGAAGCAGGAAAAAGAAAACTTTATGGATAAACACATTTTCAGGTCATTCCTTTTAATGAGGTCAACCATGTTTTGAAGCTGAGACTTAGAGAGATGGAGTATTATGGCTCTGAACATTTCTGTAACATTAAATCACATTGTCAGAAGCCACTATTGATTAGAAAGAGTACCCTAATCAAATAGTATCCACAGGGGCCTGGGTTTATCACTCAGTGCACAAGGAAGTGCACTCAGGGTTTCTTCCTGTACTCAAATGGTCGTGCTGAGGGGGGGCCCTCAGGAACACATCTGGATAAGTTAGGCAAACACATCTGGATGTTTCAATCAGTAGTAAGGGACCCCCGTCTGTTCTTCACCATAATCTAATTATTGGGTAATAGACACTTTCTTTTCTGCATGTTTATTCCTCAAAACAAACTTCATGATGTCCAGAGAGTGGCTGCAAATGGATGAAGAATTTAAAATACCTCCAAGCATTTGTGCATGCTTCACAGTTTTACAGGTGTTTTCATATACATTAACTTTAGAAGAGCCTTGATAGTCAAGTACTATTTTTATCCCCATTTTACAGATAAAATGATGGAGGCTCAGAAGCAGCAGCAAGTGATTTTCCTTCAAGCACTAGGCCAGGAAGAGGCTGAATGAGAATTAGAATCCTGGTTCTTGGATCCCAAATCTTTTATGTGTATTTCCCCCGTCACCACAAAACACTAATCACAGAAATATATTACGTGATTGTTAAAAATTCTGCAGCCATTTCTTTTGGAAATTTTTTTAAATTGACACGTATTGATTGTATGTATTTATGGGGTACAGAGTTATATTTTAATACAAGTATGCACTGTGAGATGATCAAATCAAGGTAATTAGCATATTCATCATCATAAAAATGTATCATTTCTTTACAATGAGAACATTTGAGCCCTTCTTTCTAGTCATTTGAGAATATACAATAAATTAAATTATAAATGCTTATAACCACTGTACATCAATAGAACTTATTTTTCCTCTCTGGCTACAATTTTGTGCCCACTGTTCTTTCTAGTCATTTGAGAATATACAATAAATTAAATTATAAATGCCTATAACCACTGTACATCAATAGAACTTATTTTTCCTCTCTGGCTACAATTTTGTGCCCACTGACTAACCTCTCCCCATCTCCCCTCACTCCTCTCTTTCCCAGCCTCTAGCAACCACAATTCTACCCTCTACTTCTAAAAGCTCAACTTTTTTTCTTAGCTCTCACATATGAGAACATGTGGTATTTATCTTTCTGTGCCAGACTTATTTCACTTAACGTAATGTCTTCCAAGCTCATCTATATTGCTGCAAATAACAGGATTTCATTCTTTTTCATGGCTGAGTAGTATTTCATTGCATATACTACATTGTCTTTAAACATTCATCTGTTGATGGACACCTAGGTTGATTCCATATCTTGGCTATTGTGAATAGTGCTGCAATAAACATGAGGGTTCAGATATCACCTCAGTATGCTACTTTCCTTTTCTTTGGGTAAATACCCAGCAGTGGGATTGCTGGATCATATGGTTGTTCTATCTGTAGTTGTTTGAGGAAACTCCATACTGTTTTCCATAATGGCTGTTCTAATTTACATTCCCATCCTGGAGCCATTTCAAAGAATCTTCAAGAATGAGAGTTAAAACCTACAGAAGATACAAAGAAGTAATGAAGACTATGTCAGAACTGTCACAGAGCCCATGGATATTAGTCCATTTTTGTTGTTTATAACAAAATATCTGAAACTGGGTAATTTATAAGGAAATGAAATTTATTGCTTATAGTTTCTGAGACTAGGAAGTCCAAAGTCCAGGGAACACATCTGGTGAGGGTCCTGGTGTAGAGATAGTGACCCAGGGCTCTCACATGGCAGAAAATGGTGGAGCAGAGAGAGAGGGTAACCTCCTGAGTCACTCTCCTTTTAAAGCTCTCCAAACCATGCCCATGACCACCATTTTTAATACATTTGCATGGTCTCACAATCCAATCACCTCTTCAAGGCCCCACTTTTCAACTACCATAATAGGATTTCCCACCCTCTTAACATTGTCACAATGGGGGTCAAGTTTTGGGGGGACACTCAATCCAAGGCACCAAGGCAACAGAGAAAACTGGGGAGACAGAATAACCACATTCTCACTACAGCCAGGGAAGACATAGTGCACAGAAGACCTTGGGATCATGCCCTGAAATACCCATACCTTTTGCATTCACAGTAGTAACAAACAACCTTCCCCTAGGCCCAATTTGTAAACATTCAGAAGACTGAGATTACACACTCGACCTCACAATCAAAATATCATAAGTACATACATTTAGTTCTGTGTTTAAATCATCAGTGTATCTTTGGAATGTTCTTAAGATTTTAAGAGACCTCCATAGATTATGTGAGCCCATTCTCAGCCTTCTGATTATTATCTACAGGAGGAAACTGAGGCCTGGAGAGGTTGTAACTTACCCACTGTCCTCTATTCAGCAAAGGTAGAGGAGGGAAAATAGTGGGCTTCCTATAGGTGAGGTGCTTTTTCCACCATGATTGAGGTAGGGAGAACCAATATTTTCTTTTTCCATAGACCTTTCAGCCAATAAAATAGAAATCCCACCCTATTAGAAAGGTTGAAACTGTCATTTCTTTAATACTTCTCATGGAAAGAGAAAAGAATTGTCTGGTTGACGAGATGACAAAAACTCTGACATCCATGATCTGCAATTCTCAATTAGGAGACATCGATGAGTTAAATGTTGCTTTGTTCCCATGGCTTTGTTCTCACCATCTCCCTGGACTCCTGGTTGTGCTGGGCAGACACAGTTCTCCTCACACCCAGAATTGTGGGGAAGCATTCAGAATTCCCCTTTGACTATTTATCCATGTCATATTTTCTGACCAGGGCTGGCCACATATTACGATATTATACTGATCCCTGTCTACTTTCTATGCCTAATTCTTAGCTGGTTCAGGATCCAGAGGGGGGAGAGAGGATGAATTAATTGGTTTCCTTAGAAACCTCAACAATTTCCAAGACTTGACTTCCTTTAAAACTTGACCTATCTTAATTCTTATATACATGTATTAGAAGCCCCCTTAATAAGCCTCAGATTTAGCAACTTGCCAGATCAACTAACACTCTGTAATCCAGGGTTTCTCAATCACAACACTATTAACATTTTGAGACAGATAATTCTTTGTTGTGGGGACTGTCCTGTGCATTATAGAATGTTCAGCAGTGGCCCTGGCCTCTATATACAAGAGCACTCCCCCAGTTGTGAAACCAAACACATTTTTACACTTTAGCAAATGTTCGCTGGAGGAAGAAACTACCCCCGGTGGAGAACCATCCTTCTAATCCATCAGGAACACAGAATGCCTGATACCCACGACCAGCTGTGCCCTCCGGGTAAGGTTTGCCTCTTAGATATCCATGCTCTTCTGATCCCATTAGTTGAGCTACAGGTTTAACAATTGTAAGTTGTATATTTCAAAGCTATTTATATCAGTTGAACTTGTCCTAATTATGTAGTTTACATAAATATGTAATCCATTGAAATATGAGAGCAAAATTAGAGTTTTTGTTTCTATTTTGTTTCAAATGATTGGAAGACTCCATATGGCAGAGACAAATGATTTCTTCACCCTATCTTTTCTTCTCCCAGATACACACCTAAACAATTCCCAGACTTTCCTGTAGTTAGGGGGAATCTATGTGAGTGTGGGAATGTGGGCAAAAACGATGGACACCATTTGTAGGTCTGGCACTTAAAACTCCCCTTGCTGTCTCTTGCTGCATCTGCAAAGAAATAAGCTTTAGGGAAAGAAGAGAACTCTGATGAAGAAGAGGATTCTGATGGCCTAAGGCAGGGGCTGACAAACTTTTTGTGTAATTTTACTTTTGTGAAAGTAAATATTTTCAGCTTCACATTTTCTTTTAAAAAGAATTCTATAAAAACGTAAAAACCATTCTTAGCATGTGATTTATACAAAACATGCTGTGGGCTGAGTTTGGCCCATAAGCAGTAGTCTGCCAACCCCTGCTGGCATGAAGGGCATGAAGGTCATGATGGTGCAGTACCATCCTCCAAAAGACACTTGAAAAAAATCCCTGTCCAGATAGGAACAGGCAGATCAACTGTATAATATTGCTGGGGACTGCAAAAGTCTAGAATGATTCCGCATGTAAATTGTTTCAAATTTCTCTAAATTCTCATTCTACCTTAAAGATAATAGAAGTGGAAATTGTAGACTCTGCAGTAACAGATACTATATAAAAAAGAAAAATAGCACAGGATTCCAGTCAGCAGACTCAGTCCAAGATGAGGCCTTGATCTTGCACCAGAAGACTGGTGAAAACGGATGTTTATGCTTTGAATCGAAATTAAAATTTAAACCCTGTATCTTTTTATGATTCTCTGTTTTAATGGCCTGTTTATTCAAGTAAGAGGACTTTTATTTTAATTCTCTTTTGTGTGAAAACAGGCTAAAATGAGATGGCAGAAGTGCCTTCAGAGAAATAGGACAGTACCACAATACTGATTCCTCTGTACTGGATATTGACTTGGATGTCAACCCTCCTAGAAATTTACAATACAATTGAGGCAATGTTCTAGATGCAAAATGTTAGAATGCCTAAATGTGTGTCATACAAAGATGTACAAAAACAGCAGTTAGTACAGTTTATTTAATACAAACAGGCATGGGCCAGGCATGAGAATAAGCTAAGGAAAGTTAAAAAATCTAAAGTCAGTCATCAGTTCACATTAATGTGTCTCCCCATTTTCATATATGTTTTTTAATTTAAATAGAGCTATTCACCTTGTGGACACCCTACACACACCAGCTTTAGTGTTTATAAAGAATTAACTATGTAATTTATGCCATTCTCTGTCTCTGAGAATAAGCTAAGGAAAGTTAAAAAATCAAAAGTCAGTCATCAGTTCACATTAATGTGTCTCCCCATTTTCATATATGTTTTTTAATTGAAATAGAGCTATTCACCTTGTGGACACCCTTCACACACCAGCTTTAGTGTTTATAAAGAATTAACTATGTAATTTATGCCATTCTCTGTCTCTCCTGCAATTCCTACCAGCATTCGTAACAAAATATTTGGCAATTGCTTCAGTCAGCTCAGGCTGCCGTAACAAAGTACCATAGACTGGGTGACTTAGAAATTTACTTTCTCCTGGTTCTGGAGGCTGGAAATCCAAGATTAAGGTGCCAGCACTGTTGGGTTCTGGTGAGGGCTCTCTTCCTGGCTTCTTCCTTTTTTTTTTTTTTTTTTTTTTTTTTTTTTTTTTTTTTC
>NW_007726727.1:57774-67055 GCF_000696425.1 Galeopterus variegatus
GGAGCGCCGCCGCGCTTCCCAAGCGGCGCACTTATCCAGTGTGCCACCGGGCCGGCCCTAGCTGGCTTCTTCCTTTTCTTCCTGTGTCCTCACAGAGCAGAAAGAGAGAGAGAGAGAGAGACAGAGAGACAGAGAGACAGAGAGAGGGCTGATGTCTGGTGTCTCTTCTTTTTCTGAGGAGAGGAGATTTTATAGATTTTTTAAAATTTTATTTTTTACATTGACAGATAAAATTGTATGTATTTACTGTGTACAACATGATGTTTTGAAATATGTATACATTCTGGAATGACTAAATCTGGCTAATTCACATATGCATTACCTCACAGGTATCATTTTTTGTGTTGAGAGCATTTTACATTCACTCTCTTTGCATTTTTCTAGAATACAATATATTCTTAACTATGGCCACCATGTTGTACAATAGATATCTTGAACTTATTTCTCCTATGTAACTAAAATTTTGTATCCTTTGATTAACAGCTTCCCACCCCACCCTCCAACTACCCCAGCCCCTGGTAACCACCATTCCATTCTCTACTTGTATGAGATCAACATTTTCAGACTCCATATATGAGAGTACTTCCAAAAGTTTGTGGGAAAATAGAGTTAAAAGATAATATAGATCTTTCCATGAACTGTTTGAGGTACCCTCATATAAGTGAGACCATGTGGTATTTGACTTTCTGTGCTTGGCTTTTTTCATTTAACATAATGTCCTCCAGGCTCATCCATACTGTCGAAAAATGACAGGATTTCCTTTTTTAGGGCTGAATAGTATTGTGTATATATACCACATTTTCTTTATCCATTCGTTCATTGATGGATACTTAGGTTGATTCCGTATCTTGGCTATTGTAAATAAATCTGCAATGAACATGGGAGTGCAGATATCTCTTGGACATACCAATTTCATATTCTTTGAACATGTACCCAGTAACGGGATTGCTGGATCATGTGGTAGTTCTATTTTTAATTTTTTGAGGAACCTCCATACTGCTTTTGGTAATGGCTCTTCCAATTTACATTCCCAACAACAGTGTGCAAGGGTCTCTTTTTCTCCATATCCTCTTCACTTATCTTTTATCTTTCTGAAAATAGCCATTCTAACAGGCATGAAGTGCTATGTTATTGTGGTTTTTGTTTGCATTGGTATCTCTTCTTATGAGAGCATTAATCGCATCATGAAGGCCTCACCTTCATGATTTCATCCAAACCTAATTATCTCCTGTAATGCTGGAGCCCCAAATTGAGAGAGCACTCGCTCAGTTTTTACCTATTCTGAAGGAATAGGAGGTCCAGGAGGTAGAGACATTGGTTTATAAAACTTAGGAGAAGCACCAATGGAAACCAGTTGGTAAGAAGTCTGTGCCAGGGCCGGCCCATGGCTCATTTGGGAGAGTGTGGTGCTGATAGCACCAAGGCTACGCTTCAGATCCCTATATAGGGCTGGCCCGTGGGTCACTTGGGAGATCGTGGTGCTGCCAACACAAAGTCAAGGGTTAAGATCCCCTTACTGGTCATCTTTAAAAAAAAAAGTCTGCGCCACCACTTAATACACACAGCCATTATATAGTTAACAGATCAAAGTAAGAATGTAAATCATTTTCAAGTGCAATCCCTCAACCAGCTCACATGACTCAGGGCATGCCCAAGGTAATGGTTCTGTAGATGAGTTAATTTATCAGCTTATCTCCTGGCGTCAGAGTACTTGCTCAAGTACTTAGTGTCCTGCTTCTTCCAGCACCCTATTTATCTAAAGGGAAGTGCCTTTCCTTGGGTAACTGCCTTGGCCAGGGGCAGTGCTCCACCTCCCCTGGGGGGAGGGACGAGGGGGGGAACTTTATGCAAGGGAAGGGGGAAGAGGGCTACATTCAGCATCTACCCCTACATCTCCCAAAGGTATCATCTCCAAATATCTTCACATTGGGGGTTAGGGCTTCAACACATAAATTTGGGAGGGCGGGGGCGGCAGTTCAGTCCATAGCAGCAATCAGCAAGGGGGTTTCCAAGGTGCAATCTACTACAGTGAATCGTTAGACCTCATATGCACCTAGTGCTAATTAAGCACTTTTTCTCTCAGCACAACCTATAGCTTGTCAAGCAGTTTAGGGTCTGGTGCTGATGAATCGAAGTCAACTCAGACTAAATCATTACAAAAAAAAAAAAAATCATACTTTTATTTTCACCTTTCTCCATATGCCCTTTTTTTGGTAAGGAGAGGAGCCGGTTGACATAATGACCAAATCTGGAATAATTTATCACTATTAGAAAAACTCCCTGGGGACAGCAGCAGCATCTCAACTTGCATTCATGTAGCAAATATTTAAATAGTGCTTTCCATTATATCTAAATATGCATTCTTTTACTTCTGCCACATTTTCTTTAAGGAAAAAACTAAAACATCATCTTGTTGCAACAGTTCAAGACTAGTCAGTAGAATCTCCTTTCTACTACTTAAGATATCTGAAATTTGTTTGTTTCTTTACGTTTTTATTTGAAAAAAATTTAAACCTGCAAGTGTAGTAAAATGAATTGCCATAAAGGCTTTTTTTGTTTTTTGGGAGGGAGGTGGTGGCTGCTGGTACAGGGATCAAACTCTGGACCTTGGTGTTGTCAGCACCATGTTTTAAACCTGCAAGTGTAGTAAAATGAATTGCCATAAAGGCTTTTTTTGTTTTTTGGGGGGGAGGTGGTGGCTGCTGGTACAGGGATCAAACTCTGGACCTTGGTGTTGTCAGCACCATGTTCTTACCAACTGAGCTAACCAGCCTGCCCCCATGAGCTCTTTACCAAAAGGTTAGCATTTTGCTACTTACACTTTATTCCTCTGTGTGTATACTCTTTTGTACTTATTATTTGTGTCAAACCATTTGGCAATAAGTTGCAGAAATCATGGCCCTTTACTCCTAAAGACTTGAGCTTGTATTCTTTTAGAACAAAGACATTTACTTAATAAGCAGAGCCCAGAGAGCGAAAGGAAGAAATGGCTGGTATTCACCAATGACAGATATGAAAGGGGCCATTTTTTTTCTATGAAGAATTTGCATAGCAATTGAATTTCTCTTCTGACTTAAAGAATCTAGTAAATAAAAAGATTCCAAACTGGGCTTAGGCATGCTCCTTTGACCTGTTGTAGCCTGAGTAATTTATAAAGTGTTTGGATTATATTTGAACTACAAGCTTCAACCCCCTGAGGAGGCAGTGGACTAACACAGGTGGAAAAATTAGCAATTTATCGATTCGGTGCATTCCACACATATTTGAAGCTTTCTTAAGCTGTTTCTGAGACCCCAAGCTGTGTGCATTCTTGTACATGATCACACTGGCTCCTCTCAGGCATCGGGATTAACATACTGCTAGGTCAGGGTTTGCCTTCTGATTCACAAGTTTACAACCCACAAATATCCTTTTGCCAGGAATCTTACATTCTGGAGCCAGTCATTCTGAGAGCCTCAGGCTTAAGGCTCAGTCTAGGAAACAAAACTTGCCATCTGGGAAATAACTGTAAACCTAAATTCTAACACAAATTGATGCTGGAAGATCAAAAATTCCTCAGTGTAGCTCACTAACAGCTCCCCACCTTAAGTATAAAAAATTCCATCCACATGCCTTAGGTCTCTGCATTGATATGTGTTTGATAATTCTTGTTTCACAAACTCAATTAGTGCTGCTAAGCTTTAACACTCCCCCTGTCCTTGGTCGCTTATAGTACATCATTTCCTGACTGCTCCTATCTTGGAAAACTGTTCTTAGAAAAACGTGCTCCTGTCAAGAAGATCTCACAATAGCTCTCATCTAGAGCTTATTATCAAAGGTCAGTATCTAATTATGCCATGGCATGTTTTTTTTCCCCCCATTGGAACTAAACCTTGTTTAATCAAGTTGGCAGATATATTTGTGGGACTGTCTTTTCTGAAGAGCAGTGTTTTAAATTTGAATTTCAAAGTATTTTTGAAAAGAAATTGAAAATGTAGTCAACTCTCATTTGGAGCTCAAAATGGATATACCAGATCCGCACTTGTGAATAAAAAGTACCATATGCTTGAACATGAAATGGGTGATGGTAGAGAACACTTGAACTCCCTTTCATGAGCATCGGTATATTAGTCTCAACTGCAGATATTTCAAGGCATGATTTTCATTTTAGTAGATTTAGGACCATGTGTGAGACAAGTGTGAAAATTACATTAGTCCAGAGTTTCTCAATCTCAGCACTGTTCACATTTGGGGTCAGATAATTTTTTGTTGTGAGGAGCCATACTATGAATTTTGGATATTTAGCAGCATCCCTGGCCTCTACCCCACTAGGTACCAGTAGCAAAACCTGCCAAAATGTGACAGCTTAAAATGTCTTTAGACATTCTCAAATATCCCCTGGGAGACAAAATCACTCTTGTGGAGAACCCCTGCAATAGATGGTTTTGGTTTATTTTTCCCATGCGATTTGGGTAAACCAATCTTAGCAACTGCTGGTTTGTTTTAAACTCATATGTGTATGTGCCACAGATTGTCTTCTTACCTGCAAGGTCACTGAGAGTAGGTACGAGGTTTTGTTTATCTCTGCATCACGGAGTGTCTAGCACAGTCATGGTAATAATATGTTTGTCATTGGTGCTGATTCCCCAATATTTCTGGCTTTCCTCCTTCTGAGAATGAGAGAATTGGACTTCAAATCCAACTTGCAGTAAGAGGTGGCCACATGAGTTGTTTTGGCCAAGGAAATGTGTCTGAAAGTGATATCTGTTTCTCCAGGTGGAAACTGTAAGAGCCAGTGCACAATATACAGCATGCTTGTTTGCTTTCTGGCTTGGTGACCATGAATGTTTGTGATGATGGCTGCTCCATCAGTCTGGGCCTCTGAGTAATTACAACGAGCAGAGTCCCCTGCTGATCTCAGCTGGACATAAACATGAGTGAAAAATAAAATTTTGGTGGTTTAACCTACTGGAAGTATGGGGTTTTCTGTTATCACAGCATATATTAGTCTGTCTTAACAAACATACACAGGCTGATGTTAGTGTTACAGACATTTGAAATCAGAGCACCTGTAAGTGATTCTCAACTGGAATAACTTTTCCCCAAGAGGACACTGGACAATGTCTGGGGACAGTTTTGTTTTCACATCTGAGGGCGCGGGTACTACTGGCTTCTAGTGGGTAGAGACCAGAGATGCTGCTAAGCATCTGACAATGCACAGGACAGCCCCCACAACAATGAATTTATCTGGCTGAAAATGTCAATAGTGTGGAGATGAAGAAATCCTGTGGTAGAACAACCACAAATAAAAGTTAAATATCCCTGAAATTATCGTGGCATGTTCATAGATTTGATTTATAAATATTTGATTATTTGGGGGATTAAAGTACAATCAACTACTTATGCTCTTTGTTCTCTCTGCTGTGTTTAAGGTACTCCTTTCCAAATACCTGATGTCTGTTCTCCACGAATTTCAGTTTCTGTGTCTACATGCTGAAGACTGCTTACTGATTTTCCTTTCATTTAAGTTTTTTAGTGATTCCATTACCTTCTTTAAAAAAATCAGATCATGACCAGGGTTAGAAAGAATCAACAATCATTGTTTAATTCCATTAGTTCCATTTGGGTTATAAGCTAATCTTCAAACAAAGAAGAGTGTTGATGTCTCACATTTTGACAGTGGCTTTGGCTCTCACAATCATTCTACATTTGAATATCACTGAATAAATTAACAGTGCAGTAGAGTAATTCTATTCAGGGTCACCTATCTTATAATTCAATCTTGCAGTAGAATAGTGAAGCACAACTTCATAAATATTAATGATTAATCACACATATATATATATATATATATATCATGTCTTTTAATTATTTAGTAATTTAGTATTAATTATTTAGTATTTTAATTATTTTGGAAACAAAAACAAGTAAATCACTATACTTCTAAAATTATCAGTTTGGTCTGACAAAGTCAAATTAATTTAAGTGTGACTCATATATATATATATATATATATCATGTCTTTTAATTATTTAGTAATTTAGTATTAATTATTTAGTATTAATTATTTAGTATTTTAATTATTTTGGAAACAAAAACAAGTATATCACTATACTTCTAAAATTATCAGTTTGGTCTGACAAAGTCAAATTAATTTAAGTGTGACTTTTTCTCCTCTGGCCTTTCCTTTTTTTCCATTTCTTAGGGCATAAAGCTATCTTAAACCTATACCAACTCTACTGTCCATTTATGACAGATACTAATTGACCGTGTATTTGACACAGAACTAGACATGTTTAATGGAGAGAAAACCCTACAAATGAAAACTCCTACAACTGAAAACCCTCATTTTCAATTCTCTGTTATATTCCCATACCTCGATATACTGCAATCAAAAGAGTGTTGGCTTTGGAGCCAAAGACCCCTATATAACTATGGGCAAGTTACTGAAATTCTCCAGGCTTTGGTCTCCTACTTTGTAACACTGTATAATTAAAACATGAAATTAAGTGAAATAAAGTAGGTAACACATAGCCATTCCCTTTCCTTGTTCAATTCCTGAATTAAACCTAATCAACCTTAAAGTTAATGCTTTACCTTTTGGGTCAGGATAAGATAAAATAGGTAAGAAAGTACAGTACTCCATTGCTTCTGAGAATATTTGTGTGGTGTATCCTCTTTTGAAGCTCCACCTTAAATCCCACACCAGCTGAGCAGTCTCTTATCTCTTCTGATAATCTTCACATTAATTATTTGGAATACTTATTTTATGCTAGCTAGGGGGCTGCCCTCGGTTCCTAGTTTTTAGTTGATTTTCACGTGAATGTGTTTTATCTCCACAGACAAACCATAAGGTCCCTGAGGTTAGGAATTTCATATCTTATACCATCTCTCTATCTTGTTTGGTATCAGGAACACTGCTTCATACCTGAATGCTTTCCCAGAAGGCAGGTTGGTGGGGGGAAGGGACAATGTATATTTTTGAGGAATTGAATATCCCTGCCATTAGTTTCACAGTCTTTTTTTTCCACATACATTTGTATGCAAATTCCAAATACTTAAAAGATAAGTTAATGCATTTTAATATCCTCCAGTCTGATTAAGTTCAGTGTTTCAGGAAATGCAATCTTCCTAGTTATGACCATACTGAATCCTCACATCACCACAAAGGGAATACAAGATAAAAATACAACAAAGCTCAGCAATGCCCAATCAGTAAACATGATGTTTATAACTATTTAGAATTTTGTACTTAAAAGAAACTAAAACATAGGCAATGTATAAGGTTCTAGAAATTTTTAAAAACTGGGTAGTAGATATTACATTAAATTTATATTGAAACAAGCACTTTTGTTTATAGACTGAGAAGGATAAATACATAAGGACGTCATTTGCTAAAAGGTGAGAATCTCAAGTAATTTTTCCTGACTTTCGTTTTATATAGCTCTGGTCAATTTCATAGCCTCACCCAGTACTGAACAGGGAAATTGGAAAACTGCAGAATCGATTTGCAGAAGTGAAGTTCTATTTTCTTTTATACCTTCTTCATCAGAATTGCTATCATTCTTGTCTTGTGTGGTGTTATTACTGACAGTAGCTGGGTACAGCTGATAATTGCTAAAAGTCATTCTTTTAAAGTGAAAGCAGAAGAAAACAAGGAGACTGTGCAATCTCATTTTCCAAATTTGCTGCTTTCATAATCCTTCATCTTTGCTAGAATTTAAATGTAGAGACTTTTCTTCTCTCAATCAACCATGATTGTAACGATCTTATTTGCTTGTGGTTCCTAGGTAACAAATATTAAGATAATAGAGCTCTAAATGTCTAATTTGAACTAAATATATGTCCTTCACATATTCTGCTTTGCTTTTTCAATTTTCACCCTTAATAGATTTTATTTTAAACTGTAAATATATGAGAAAATTGCTTCAGAGGACAATATAGTACTTAGCACATACAGAAGAAAACTGGTTTGCTGTTGCTGCTGCCTTTCCAGATTGGCAGTAGGTTTATTAGGTTCTTACTAAATTTCAGATTAGAGCTTTTTGAAAACAAAGCCTTTGGCTACTTAGTATCAACCCTGAAACAGAACCTCCTTTATAGACATCACTTAGAGTAGTTGATGTACTTACTATTGTTCAAAGAATAGTTGATGTACTTACTATTGTTCAATTTTGAGATTCTCCTACTTATTCTATGTTTTTTAAAAATGCACTTTAGTGATGATGAAATCTTTACTATGTAATACCATCTGCCCAGTAGAATGGAGTCTATTTACAGTGTCATATAATTACATGGCAACCATGTAATTATAAATCTTTTTTTTTCTATTTATATTTAGATTGGCTTTTGTTCTTTGTATTCTGCTCCACCCCCAATTTAGAAATCTTTGCAGGTCAAAGAATCTGAAAACTTTTTTAAAAAATTAATCAACAATATTGACAAGTATGTTTGTTAATTAGTTGAGGATTAAATGAAAAAGAAAATTGGCCAAATTTCTTAAGGCTTAAGTAGGTAGGTGGCTACAAAACAAAAACCAAACTCTTATTTTAACAGGTTTAAAAATGTTGCCAGATAACTACGGAACACCCAACTAAATGTGAATTTCAGATAAACAACAAATGATATTTTAGTTTAAGTATTTCCCAAATATGCATGTCCTATATTTTTACTTGCTAAATCTGACAACACAAAGTACTAATGCCATTTTTTTTTTTCTTTTTAGGACGTTGGCCAGTGCAGAGATCTGAACCCTGGACCTTGATGTTAAAACACGACGCTTTAACCAGCTTAGCTCTCCTGCCAGCCCCGTTTTTTAATTAATGCTATTAATATTGTGATCTACAACAATGCTATTTTAATAAATTAGAAAGCAACAGCCTTGAGATAATAAAAAATAGAAATTCAAAGTTATGAGTAACAAAAGTTAAATCAATTTTATCCCCCAAACTCTGCAGACAGGGTTTTCATAAAGAGGAATTATAAGTGCATATATTCATAAACCCTAGTTCCAAGGAAATGGCACTTCTTGTTAATTTTCACCTCTAAATTTCTTGGCAGGCCTAGGGAACAGGACTGAATTGTTTTTCATAATTTTTTTTTTCTCTCTTTCTCAGTCATAACCTAAATTCCAAGATCCTTTATCAAGAAATTCATCTGTTCCATCTGTTAGAAAAGTTATGTGGGGGCCGGCCAGGTGGCGCACTGGATAGTGCGAAGCGCGGCGGCGCTCCCGCCCGAGGGTTCGGATCCCACATACAGACCGGTTCCCGCTCACTGGCTGAGCGAGGCGCGGGAGCAAC